>NW_011495013.1:5140462-5148287 GCF_000754665.1 Bison bison bison
CCAGTTTTATAGATAATGTCTCTCTGGGGCTGCGATTGCCCCCTTCCGGCTCTGGCTGCCTGTCACCGGAGGGGGAAGGTCTGCAGCCGGCTATCTCTGTTTAGTCCTTTGTTCCGTGCGCGGGCTGGCGGTGTCTTAGGTTAGGGCTGGCTTTTCGCATGGTAGATATCCCACAGTCTGGTTTGCTAGCCCAAATTATTTCGCTCAGATAGTGCTCAGGGTATTCAGGCCAGATTCTTACTCTCAGCGATGCAGCCCGCACCGCGCCTCCCTGCCCAGCCCCCGCTTGCTAATGGCGGATGTAGGCATCTGCGCTGCTTCTCCGCTGGGGGAGTTACCGTAGGGCTCGCAATCTGCGAGTTTTAATTGTTTATTTATTTTTTCTCCCTGTTATGTTGCCCTCTGTGCTTCCAAAGCTCGGCATGGATTCGGCAGTAAGAAGGTTTCCTGGTGTTTGGAAACTTCTCTCTTTTTAAGACTCCCTTCCCGGGACGGAACTCCGTCCCTCCCTCTTTTGTCTCTTTTATTATCTTTAATATTTTTTCCTACCTCCTTTCAAGGAGTTGGGTTGCTTTTCTGGGTGCCTGATGTCCTCTGCCGGCATTCAGAAGTTGTTTTGTGGAATTTACTCGACGTTTAAATGCTCTTTTGATGAATTTGTGGGGGAGAAAGTGTATTCCCCGTCCTACTCCTCCGCCATCTTGGCGCCTTCCCAATTCTTTTAACATTATTTCATCTATATAAACTTCATGTTTACAACAGTACAGATATATAATGCTCATCTTATCAATTTTAGTAATTACAAATGTCCACTTATAGGAAACAGAACAAATGCATTGTCCTTCTTAAAATATAAAACTATATAGTAAATAACTATGGCTACACAATGTGTATAAATCTTAGAAACAATATTCAATGAAAAAAAACATCTCTGAAGCATTCTTAGAGTATGATACTGATATCTTGTTAGTCAAGTTTTAAAGAAAAATAAGGAATAAGAAAATAAATCATATAGTAGTTGTTACTTTTATAATTGGGATAAGGTAAGAGTCTGGCAACGAGGAGCATGGAGAATGCCTTTTTTGACATTAACACTGTCTTGAGTGTGTCTTGGGCTCATGACTTCTTATTTTATTATTTTGTTGACAGTATTTATAATTACTGAACATTATTTTGTATGACCATTATTTTATTACTTATATTGAAACATTATATATATATATCTCTCACAAGATAATTAATCCCTTAAGTGTTTATTTACTTTTTTCTCCCTTTATGTCTGATTATTCTTACAAATGTTACTTTAGAAACTTATTTAGGTAAATCTTTTTTTTTTTTTCTCTTTGATTTTATTTTATTTTTTTAAATTTTATTTTTAAACTTTACATAATTGTATTAGTTTTGCCAAACATCAAAATGAATCTGCCACAGGTATATAAGATTCACAAATATTTATAAAGTAAACTTTTTATTAAAAGTTTAAAAGAAAAGAATTAATAATATACACATCAGTCTAAATGTTTGCAATTATAGTGAACATTCCCATTCCTTTATATTTTTAAATAACTCAGTGGTAGTTTGTATTGTTTCCTATAATGATTTATACATCTATAAGGATCAGCATTTTATAATTTTGTTTGTGTTGTTGAGCACAAGTTATCAAATTAACTTACTTTCTACTTTATTTGTTAATATCAAATTAGCATATACAGATATATTTAAATGTTTGTATCCATTCAAAATTCTGAAATTTCTTATTAAATCTCCCTCTGAGTTTATTTTCTTGATTAATAAGTAAAATAGTCATAAATTTAAAAATCACATTTAAAACTTAGCCTATGTTACTTTCTCTGTTACTAATAAAAACACGGTTGCCTAATTTTATCAGAACAGTTTTATGATATGGGTGTGATTATTATTCCATTTTCCATATAGGGAACTTGATGTTTAGGAATATTACTTGATGTTAATTAACTTGATGTTTGTTTAAGAATACACACAAAGTAAATTGGAGCTAGAAATAGAACACAAGTGGTCTCATTTACAAACTCAACTGTAAATCAAATTTATTTTTTGTATGACAGGTAAAAGTATTGCCTTCTTTTCAAAGTGTTTTGACTCGTATTTCTATTCTTTATTTAGAACTTTCTGAAAGAGAGATATATATAGGCACATACATTTACATGTCCCTATTACAGTTTTTATTATATCAATTCAGTTCAGTTCAGTCACTCAGTCGTGTCCAACTCTTTGGGACCCCATGAATTGCAGCACGCCAGGCCTCCCTGTCCATCACCAACACCAGGAGTTCACTCAAACTCACGTGCATCAAGTCCGTGATGCCATCCAGCCATCTCATCCTCTGTCGTCCCCTTTTCCTCCTGCCCCCAATCCCTCCCAGCATCAGAGTTTTTCCAGTGAGTCAACTCTTCGCGTGAGGTGGCCAAAGTACTGGAGTTTCAGCTTTAGCATCATTCCTTCCAAAGAACACCCAGGACTGATTTCCTTTAGAATGGATTGGTTGGATCTCCTTGCAGTCCATGGGACTCTCAAGAGTCTTCTCCAACACCACAGTTGCATCAATTCTTTGGTGCTCAGCTTTCTTCATGGTCCAAGTCGCACATCCATACATGACTACTGGAAATATACCTAACATTAAATTTGATATTCATTAGAAATGCTATCTTGTATGTACAAACATTTTATTTCTGCTTACTAAATTATTTTCTAATGAATTAATTGTAAATTGTATCACATATATTTGAATTTTTTATTTTGTGTAATGATGTTATAGAATCTATTAATAAAATTTCTATGAAAACTTTTCTATCATAGTAATTTATTTTAATGTATTTCTGAATCCTATTTCATATTATATCATATAAGTTTTTATAAGTTGTCTCTATGTTTATCCCTTCCTACAGTTTTCTTGACTATATATCATGTTTAGTTTGGCTATTTCATTCAAATAAATTTGGTTCCATTATATATATTTTTGTGTATTCTAAATAATAGTCTTTACAACTTATAAATAATTATTTGAAAATATTTAAAATAGTTTAAATCCAAAATATATTTACCCTGGGATCTTAAAACAGACATAAAAATTTATTTTTCAGTTTTTGTCCTTTAATACTGAGGAAACTATTGAAGCAGATTAAGGAGGAAAACCTGGTTTACTTATTTTTGCCATATTTCTTTAATATTTTCAGAATTTGTAATTAAAATAAATATTTGAGTGTGCATATATCTATCATCTCTTAATAAGATTTACATTCAATATGATAGTTATCCTTCTGAACTTACAAAATTTTTCCTCATTGTGTACCCTAGATTATAGTCTCATTCATTTGGGATACTTTCTGCTTTGTGAATATCTACTATATTTAAAATGAGTCTCCAAGATCTGGACATCATATCTTTTAAATTTTATTCTTTAATTGTATTTCTCCACTTTACTCTTTTGTGTCTTGAGGATGTTTTCAAGTGAGTCTGTGAATTTCTAACTGGAATTTCTACAGTGTCAGTTCTACTCATTACTCACAATGCGGTTTTTACTTTGATAATCATGATTCATTTTATGTAGACTTCCCTTTAACTTATTGACATCACTGAACAGCTTCGCTCTTATTGGAAAGAATAAATTTCTTCTTGTATTACATGGAAATAATTAGAAAATTATCTTTTAATGTATTTTGTTTTTACACTGCATGTATTTTAGATAAAAATGAAACTTCAGAATATTTTACCTTAAACTTTCATTTTTCCTTATACACTTGAAGCTGAAGGTTTTTTTTTTTTTCTCTATTATTATTTGGTAGTGGCAGTTTATTAGTGATTATTCCTTAAAAGTTCATTTTGACAATATATTAATATAAAAGGTTCATCTTGATAAAATGAAAAAGCTTATAGCTCCATTTAAATCCAAAACTCTGACATACATATTAATATAAAGTTAAAATCAAAATACGAAAAAGTGCAACAAGGTCATGGATCCAGAGTTAAATGCTGATAGTTGTGGGGAATGAGTATTTTTCTGGTAACCAAAGGACTCTCCATGAAGGATCCACACTACATATGCTTCACTTGACAGCACAGCTACTTTTCAAATTATGGTGATCATGTGAGGAAGCATCCCTAATAGCAGCATGATGATTGTCATGTCTAAAAATACTAAAGTGAAGGTGTCTTATTTTATAGGATTCGTGAAGGAATAAAAATTTTGATTTTTGTGCAGCTCTTCTGTTTGCTCTGTAACCTTGTCTTTGACATGATATTTGAGAAGGAAATGGCAACCCACTCCAGTACTCTTGCCTGGAAAATCCCATGGACAAAGAAGCCTGGTAGGCTACTGTCCATGAGGTCGCAAAGAGTCAGACACGACTGAGCGACTTCACTTTCACTTTGCTTACTTATTCAACTGTCAAATGGCAATTCATTCTAACTTAGTTTATCATGAGTTTGAAATACAAAGTTATTCGAAAAATATAGGAAATAATAGACTATATTATTTTCATGATCTTGAGAGTCTTTGATGGTTATAAGTGATGGGTCTTGAAAATATTAACTGAACAGTGGAAAAAACTGTGACCTTAAATATTAAGTTTACAGTGGAGAAACATGGCAAACCTAACCTGATCCAGGTAATGAAAGTTAATATCACCAGTGAAATCATGTGGATCTCAATTACCTGGTTATGATATGGCTAGAAGAGCACTTCAACTCTGTTGTATTCTTTCCAAAAATCTATTGTCCTTATCTCATGATATGAAAATAACAACAAAATCCCCGGTTATATTCCTTAAGAATCCCAAGTTTATTAAAAACAATAATTAAAAACTTAGTAGAGAGTAAGAATATGTGATGATTAATTACAATGTAGTACACTGGATTGTTCCTGGAACAGAAAAAAAAATAGAAAAGCTACTAAAATAAAAATAAATCTGGAATGCAATTAAAAGTAATACACTAAAATGTCAGCTGCCTAGTTTTGACTATGGTAATGTGAGATGATAAGGATGTGGGAAACTGGGTAAAGAATATATGGAAACTGTCTGGACTATCATTAGAACTTTTCTGTAAATCTCAGTTTATCCTAAAACAAAATGTTAATTAAAAATTTTGAACAGTAATCCATTTTAAACTGCTAATGACAACACTAGACATAGATACAACATTGAAATTTTCTTTCTTATTGAAGTAGTACATCATATAACAATTCAGCACAGTTGTTTGAGGAAAAAGCATAAGTCTGAAAATCTATGAAATGGGCCAATTTTACCTTTGCTATTGGAAGATATATAGTTTAGCTGGATTTAGAATACTAGTTGGTAGATTTTTTTTTTCACCACTGCCTGATCATTTTCAAAAAAAGTCAATTTTTAACTCATTTTGTTCTCATTCCTGTTGCTTTTTTAAATTTAAGTGATACATTCTTTATTTATTTTTATTGAAGTATAGTTGACTTACAATGTCATGTTAGTTTCAGGCATATAGTACAGCAGTTTAGTTACACACAAACACACACATACATGTATTCTTAAAAGAGCACTTTTAAGGCATATTTCTTTAATTCTTCGAACCAGGTTTGCCTATCCTTGTTAATTGTAAGAGGACTTGGTAAGAACCATTAAAAAGATAGGAATAAGTGCTGTAACAGCTGAAAGAAAAAAAAAAAATCTAAACAAAATCCACACACACACTCCAAATAGGATCTATTTAAGATAACTATGGAATCAACTCCTTGATAAATTTCTTTCATCTACGCCAGTAAGTTCCAAATAGAAATCATGATAGAAAATTAGATTGTTTTCTTAGGAGCAATACAATAATGCTGTACATAATTTTTTAATCTACTAAGAAGTTCCTAAGTCCTTGATGAACAAAATTTGTAAACTGATTTGAGTACATAAAATACCTAAACGCATGAAGAGATATATTCTTTTCAGGTGTAATATCTAAATGTAATATTAATTGTAAATATTTTGTCTCTCCAATTCATGAATTTACTGCCATTATAATTAAAATTATGATTGGAAAAAAATAAATGTCCATGTGTAGTTAAGAAATTATGAGAGAGCTCAAGAAGAAACAGACTTACCCTATTATTTCAAAGATATAGTAACAATGAACATAATTTAAGAATATTTCTATCACATTATAGCAAATTTTCCAATTAAAAAATAGCAGAGAAGCCAAATATAAATCCATGGATCTAGTGGAAATTCATGTATAGTAGGGATTATATTTTCTATTATCTATAACAAGACAGACTATGTCTATATTTTATACTAGCCATAAAAAGACAGAATAGACATGGCTTAAACAAATGATGTCTTCGTGGAAAAAACAATAAGCAGAATCATGCACATACCATTTCTAAAACCAAACTAACCCCTAAATGTAAAGACTAAATCTATAACATTGTAAAGTTAATAGAAGAAATTGTACTTACCTTTTTTGTGGCCTTAATACCAGTTTATGAACATAAACTGGTATCAGTCACTGAAATTAAGTATGGTCATAAATTAAAGACTATGATATTTTTTGTATGTATCTCACAGTATTTTAAGCATGGGTTCGTATAAAACATGAACAAGTAGGTTCATTTTAACATTTTTTATGATAAAAGGAATTAGAGGAGCCTTTTGTGTCCATCATCAGGAGAAAAAAAATATTGGCCATGCAGTTATATGAAATAGCCTGGAAATAGAAAGCAACAAAGAGATTATACAATTTTCTCAGTGTTGAATGACTATTAATCAATAGAGCTCTTACAAACTCTTTGTCATATCATTTCAGATTGTTCTTTTAGTCATAGCTCTCAAAGAAGATAGCACTGTGTCAAAAATATAAGCAAGATGATGAAAACTACAGAGAAGTACCATTTATGTAAATTAAAAATAAATATACACTCAAGCCAGTGCTATATAATCTCAAGGATACATAAATATGTAAAAATATTTAACTTGTGAGGAATGGTGGAGATGGATGGGAATGGGATTGGGAGACAAAAAGTACTCAAGCACATGTGCTCTAGATTCTAGCCATTATTATTATTAAGTCCTTACTGTTATTTTGTCACCCTGTTTATTTAACTTATATGCAGAGGACATCATGAGAAATGCTGGGCTGGAAGAAGCACAAGCTGGAATCAAGATTGCCAGGAGAAATATCAACAACCTCAGATATGCAGATGACACCATTCTGATGGCAGAAAGTGAAGAGGAACTAAAAAGCCTCTTGATGAAAGTGAAAGTGAAGAGTGAAAAAGTTGGCTTAAAGCTCAGCATTCAGAAAATGAAGATCATGGCATCTGGTCCCATCACTTCATAGGAAATAGATGGGGAAACAGTGGAACCAGTGTCAGACTATTTTTTTGGGCTCCAAAATCACTGCAGATGGTTACTGCAGCTATGAAATTAAAAGACGCTTACTCCTTGTAAGGAAAGTTATGACCAACCTAGATAGCATATTCAAAAGCAGAGACATTACTTTGCCAACAAAGGTCCATCTAGTCAAGGCTATGGTTTTTCCACTGGTCATGTATGGATGTGAGAGTTTGCTGTGAAGAAAGCTGAGCGCCGAAGAATTGATGCTTTTGAACTGTGGTGTTGGAGAAGACTCTTGAGAGTCCCTTGGACTGCAAGGAGATCCAACCAGTCTGTTCTGAAGGAGATCAGCCCTGGGATTTCTTTGGAAGGAATGATGCTAAAGCTGAAACTCCAGTACTTTGGCCGCCTCATGCAAAGAGTTGACTCATTGGAAAAGACTCTGATGCTGGAAGGGATTGGGGGCAGGAGGAGAAGGGAACGACAGAGGATGA
>NW_011495013.1:5149728-5149927 GCF_000754665.1 Bison bison bison
GATTTTGTTCCATTGATCTATATTTCTGTCTTTGTGCCAGTACCATACTGTCTTGATGACTGTGGCTTTGTAGTAGAGCCTGAAGTCAGGTAGGTTGATTCCTCCAGTTCCATTCTTCTTTCTCAAGATTGCTTTGGCTAGTTGAGATTTTTTTGCATTGCCATACAAATTGTGAAATTATTTGTTCTAGCTCTGTGAA
>NW_011495013.1:5150027-5167891 GCF_000754665.1 Bison bison bison
GCATATATATGGAATTTAGAAAGATGGTAACAATAACCCTGTGTACGAGACAGCAAAAGAGACACTGATGTATAGAACAGTCTTACAGAATCAAGTCTCAAATAATGCCTTTTTAATTATATCCTCTAGTATTATAGATGTAGGATAGTACTGTATCATACCTCTGTGAATGTAAAATATTTTGTACCTGCTTTATGATATGTAGTAGTGACCATGCTTTATCAGATCTGTTTTTAATGACGTTATTCTAGAATGTTTTCTTTCCAGATGATGATTGAGAAACGTAATTAAAAAATGGTGCCAGGTACCACAACAGTAACAGAAAAAAAAAAGTAAAGAAATAACTTTGCCAACAAAGGTCCATATAGTCAAAGCTATGGTTTTCCCAGTAGTCATGTATGGATATGATAGTTGGATTGTAAAGAAGGCTTAGCACCAAATAATTGATGTTTTCAAATTGTGGTGCTGGAGAAGACTCTTGAGTCCCTTGGACAGCAAGGAAATCAGACTAATCAATCCTAAAGGAAATAAACTCTGAATATTCACTGTTGAAGCTGAAGCTCCAATAGTTTGGCCACCTCAGCCAACTCATTAGAAAAGACCCTGATGCTGGGAAAGATTGAGGGAAGTGAGAGAAGGGGATGACAGAGAATGAGGACGTTGTGGCATCACCGACTCAACGGACATGAGTTTGAGCAAACTCTGCGAGATAGTGAAAAACAGGGAAGCCTGGCATCTGCACTTCATAGGGTCCCAAAGAGTGGTACAGGATTTAGTGACTGAACAGTTATTTAAAAGTAAAATTCAGCATGTATTCAGACTTATAGATATTTTAGTTAAGAACTACATAAGTCATGTGTCACACTATGAGTTAGTCACAGTTTTATGTTAGATAATAGATAACTACACAATAGATAGCTAACTGGGCATACAGAATATAGGTAGACAGATAGCTAGAGATATAGTAATGTAATCAGTGATATACAGTATATATACCCATATCCTCATTTTTTACTCAGAACATCAGTGGTATTAAATCCTTTATTTTTGTGATAAGAAAATTAAGGCCATGAAAACTGAAATTGCTTCTACAAGTGCACACAGTGTGATAGGCTGAATAATGCCCAAAGATGTTCACATTCTAACCCTTGGCATCTGTGAATATTTACCTTATAGGGCAAAAGAATGAACATCTTATGGCAAGAGATGTGATTAAGAGTCCTAAATTGGATTCATTATTCTAGCTTATCTAGATGGACCCAAGGATTTTCATAAGACAGGAGCCAAAAGGGTCAGACCAAGATGCTTTGCTAAGGAGGAAGATGTGATTACAGAGGAGGAGAAATCAGAAAAAGAAAAGAGAGAGAGATTGGCAATGTTACACTATAAAAAAGACGAATGGGGCCACATGCCTAAAATATAGACATCCTCTAACAGGGGTGCCTAAAATCTGGGATCTAATACCTGGTGATCTGATGTAGAGCTGATGTAATAATAATAGAAGTTACGTGCACAATAAATATAATACACTTGAATCATCCAGAAACCATCACCTCTCTCCAGCCTCAGTCCATAAAAAAATTTTCTTCTACGAAAGCAGTCCCTGGTCCAGTTTGGGGACTGCTACTAGAAGCTGGAAATAGCAAAGAAACAGATTCTCCTTTATAGCTGCCAAAAAGAAAACAGCTCTGCTCTCACCTTGATTTTAGCCCTGCAAGTGCTACTTTTTACTCCAGAAATTTTCTCCAGAAATTTAAGAAAATAAATTTATGTTATTTTAAATGACTAATTTTGTAGTAATTTGTTGAAGCAGTTGGAAACTGACAGAACTAGCTTATGTCTCAGCTATGTTTCAGTCTTACCTAATATTCTCCAAATGTACTTTCTATCTCAACTTAATAACTTGGAATATTTTAGGTGACATTATAGAATTATTATGAATTATGTTTTCCAAATGAAGTCCTCCAAAATCCCCTCATGACCCAAGTAAATTTGACCTTTGTAACAGTGAAAGTTCCAAACCCATGAAGTTGTATCACATATACAGCACAGAAATTAAAACATCCTCTATTTATATGAATCCAGGAAGCATGAACTTGCTTTCCAAATTGTAGCTTTTCTCCTGATATTTGAAGATGTGCTAAGGCTTGATGATGAAACCATAACCTACCCCATGTGAAAAGATGTGTAATGATACCTAAAATTACCTCAGTGACATTTCAGAATCATATACTTACTGAAAAAATTGCAAAGAAAGAGGTAATGACTTATTTCAGAAGAATATCTCCCACTATTAGCTCAATGTCTGGCACATATTAGTGATTAAAATAATACTTCTTGAAAAAAATATACATGACATTTCAAATTATCTCAGTAAAATTAATTTATAAAAATTATTTCATAAATCTACTTCATTTCTATTGTCACATGCATCTTTTATTTCAGTTCATGTACAAGAGAAGAACATACTGTCATAATTACAGCTATTATTATAAATTTGAATGATGTTATTTTTCTTATCTATCATTTGGAGCTAAATAAAGAGCAATGCAGTTTCACTTGAGTGAGTGCTAAGGCATTTACAATAGATGAGTATTAAGTGTTAAAATATACCAATTTTCATTAAATAAGCCTGGAGCTGCTTTAAAAAATTATTGTTATTTGAGCTAGAAATTATAGCTTCCTCTACTATGTTTTATATTCATCAAACAGACTAAATTTAGACTTAGAAGTTATGTAATATACTTCTTTAAGCCATTTTTGAGTTTACAAATTGATTGAAATTTATTTAAAAACAATTTATGAGAAGGTAATTTTTTTTTTTTAACTTTACAATATTGTATTGGTTTTGCCATATATCAACATGAATCTGCCACAGGTATACACGTGTTCACTATCCTGAACCCTCCTCCCTCCTCCTTCCCCGAACTATCCCTCTGGGTCATCCCAGTGCACCAGCCCCAAACATCCAGTATCATGCATTGAACCTGGACTGGCGACTCATTTCATATATGATATTTTACATGTTTCAATGCCATTCTCCCAAATCATCCCACCCTCTCCCTCTCCCACAGAGTCCAAAAGACTGTTCTATACATCAGTGTCTCTTTTGCTGTCTTGTATACAGGGTTATTGTTACCATCGCAAATCAAAACCACTATGAGGTACCATTTCACACCAGTCAGAATGGCTGTGATCCAAAAGTCTGCAAGCAATAAATGCTGGAGAGGGTGTGGAGAAAAGGGAACCCTCTTACACTGTTGGTGGGAATGCAAACTAGTACACCCACTATGGAGAACAGTGTGGAGAAGGTAATTTTGAACTGAAAAAAAAAGGACACAGCCATGTCTCTGAGTATCATGAATACCTTTGTTATGAGAAACTATCTGGAAAATGCTCCTTTCCTACAGGCTTTTCAGTTGTTGTCCTATGTCATGAATAAATACTTTGCTTTTTCTAGTTGTACTTAAATGATCAAGGTGTTTGTTGTTTATTCTGTCTCTTTTGCAGCTCCCTGGTCTATAGCCTGCAATGTTTCTCTGTCCATGGGATTCTTCAGGCAAGAATAGCAGAGTGAGTTGCCATTTCCTTCTCCATGGACCTTCTTGACCCAGGGACTGAACCTGGCTCTCCTTCTTGGCAGGTGAATTCTTTATCACTAAGCCACCAGGGAAGCTCGGGAGAGATGACTTTGAACTATACTTGATTTACAATGTTGTGTTAGTTACAAGTATACAGCAAAGTGATTGAGTTATATACATGTTCAGATTCTTTCCCCTTATAGGTTATTACAAAATATTGAGAAACAGTTCCCTGTGCTATATAATAGATCTTCATTGATTATCTGTTTTACATATAGTAGTGTGAATATTGCTAATCTCAAACTCATAATTTATCCCTCTCTCTCTTTCCTTCTTGGTAACCATAGGTTTGTTTTCTATGTCTGTGAGTTTATATCTGTTTTTTATACAAGTTCATTTGTATCATTTTCTAGATTCCACATATAAGTGATATCATATAATATTTGTCTTTTTCTGGTATAGCACTTAATATTATAATCTCCAGGTCTGTCCATGTTACAACTAATGACATTATTTCATTCCTTTTTGTAGGTGAGTAATATCCTATTGTATAAATATACAACATCTGCATTCTCCATTTTTCTGCCAGTGGATAGTTAAATGGCTTCCTTGTCTTGGCTCTTCCTAGAGACAAATGAGTATGAAGATACCATAATCCAAATCCTATGGGATTCAACAAATAAAATAAATAAATAAATAAAAGATTATTCTAAGAGGGAAGTTTATAGCAATACAAGTGTACCTCAGGAAATAAGAAACAACCTCAAGTAAACAATCTAAACTTACACCTAAAACAACTAGAGAAAAAAGAATAAAACCTAAAGTTAGTAGGCAGAAATAAATCACAAAGATCAGAGCAGAAATAAATGAAATAAAGACAAAGAAAACAATAGAAAAGATCCATTGAAACTAAAAGCTGGTTGTTTGAAAAGATAAACAACACTGATAATTCTTTAGCCAGACTCATCAAGGAAAAAAAGGAGAGGGTTCTTACAACTGACATCACAGAAATACAAAGATCATGAGAGACTACTGCAAGCAGCTATGTGACTTACGTAAAATGGACAGCTTAGAAGACAGGGACAAATTGTTAGAAAGGTACAATCTCCCAAGACTAAAATATGAACAGACCAATTATAAATACTAAAGTTGAATCTTTGATTTAAAAACTCCCAATAAACAAAATTCCAGGACCAATTGTGTTCACAGGTGAACTGTATCAAATATTTAAAGAGTTAACACCTATCCTTTTGAAACTATTCCAGAATGGTGCAGAGATGGAACACTTCTGGATTCATTGTATCAGGCCACAGTCACCTTATGTGTGGAGATTTTTTTGTCCTTTTAGGTGTGCAAGGTCTTCTGCTAGTGTTCAGCAAGCGCTGTGTGAGAATCGTTCCATTTGTAGATGTGTTCTTGATGTACTTGTGAGAAGAGGCGAATTCCTCATATTATTCTGCCATCTTGACTCCTCTCCCCAGAAAAGACATTTTTGTAGACAAAAATCAAGTCGTCTTAGCAGTATTTGTGACTTTAGCACCAATAGTAGTAATACTTTTAAAATCACACTCCAGTTTTTGTAGGGATTTCAAAATAGCAACTATATCCATCACTGTTATTAGGTCTACAGTGAATATTATTTATTGAATGAATAAAGAAGCACATATATAAATACATTATATTTTAGTAATTCATGAATAATATTTAAATGTAACTAATTTCCTTTGTAACATCATCAATTTTGTTTTCTACCTTAAAAACATCAATCTGAAAAAGGGTCCATCGGTTCCAGCTGCTGCTGCTAAGTCGCTTCAGTCGTGTCCGACTCTGTGCGACTCCATAGACAGCGGCCCACCAGGCTCCCCCGTCCCTGGATTCTCCAGGCAAGAACACTGGAGTGGGTTGCCATTTCCTTCTCCAATGCATGAAAGTGAAAAGTGAAAGTGAAATCACTCAGTCGTGTCCGACTCTTCGAGACCCCATGGACTGAGGTCCACCAGGCTCCTCCATCCGTGGGATTTTCCAGGCAAGAGTACTGGAGTGGGGTGCCATTGCCTTCTCCGTAGGTTCCATTTGTGACATGGACTATCACAAATGTCCATGGCATACAAATGTTAAAAACACATTACAACCTTATTTCATATAAATTTTTCACAGCTGAATCAGTTAATAGGATATACTTATGCATATTTCTTTTGATACTTTTTCCAAAATTAATAATTCTGTTAAAATGCTAAGCTCCAAACTTCAGGGGAGTGAATGTGTCAAACTGTTTCATCATCCAAGGTCTCTTTTCTCACCAAACAGAAATATTCACTATTTTTTAAATACAGCAGCACGACCAAAAATGTGTTGTCATCACACATCCAGCCTGTTGTGTCTTTCTGCTATTTTTTAAAATTTGTTCTATTTTTGTTTTTTTCCTCTAAGGATGTACACACAGAGGCACACACAGTCACACATGATTCAATTACCTGTATTTTAATTGTATTATGAGGGGAAGAAGAGATTAATGCTGTCAGTCTATCCTGTTTAATTATAATTCATTAGTATGCAACTGCATGTTGCAGGCATTTTCTGGTTTTCCATGTAAATGAATGAGCTACATTATTATTTTAAGGCTATTTAAAATTTTATAATGTGTGGACCAAATGTAACTTCACCAATATCTATGATGCACATTTATGTGGTTTCTAAATATTGCTATTGTAAAATGGTGTGGTTGAATAAATACTCTTGTGCATATCTTTTTACAGTCTGTCTTCTTGGTATAAATTACTAAAAAACAAATTTCTGGTGCAAAATGGACACATTTTATGTCTGGACTCACATTAACTCTTCCACTTATTTGCTCCATGTCTTGAGCAAATTTCTTAACTTTTCTGAGTATATTTTCTTATGGCATAAAGCAACTAGTATAATCGTGTCTTACTGAGTTGTTGGCATTAATTATTTGCAATAATATGCATTCATTTATCTCAAATATTTATTAAATCTGGTTACTAATACTGGTAAAAATTGGTTATATAGAATAACTTTTTTTCAAATACTGTTTCAGAAAGGTAGTGTACTCATAATTTAATAGAAGTATTTGCTTTATCATATTCATTCTGGAATTGATATTTACCTATGATTATTCACGTTTGCCTCATTTTAATTATTTTTTAGTTAGTTGCTTTTTCTACTTGCTCTATCCATTTATTCTGTTTTTATATTCAGTTTATTATTAGTATGTCAATTCAGTTCAGTTCAGTCACTCAGTCGTGTCCGACTCTTTGTGACCCCATGAACTGCAGCATACCAGGCCTCTCTGTCCATCACCAACTCCTGGAGTCCACCCAAACCCATGTCCATTGAGTTGGTGATGCCATCCAACCATCTCATCCTCTGTCATCCCCTTCTTCTCCTGACCTCAATCTTTCCCAGCGTCAGGATCTTTTGCAATGAGTCAGTTCTTCGCATCAGCTGGTCAAAGTATTGGCGTTTCAGCTTCAACATAAGTCCTTCTAATGAATACCCAGGACTGATCTCCTTTAGGATGAACTGGTTGGATCTCCTTGCAGTCCAAGGGACTCTCAAGAGTCTTCTCCAACACCACAGTTCAAAAGTATCAATTCTTCTGCACTCAGCTTTCTTTATAGTCCAACTCTCATATCCATACATGACCACTGGAAAAACCATAGCCTTGACTGGACGGACCTTTGTTGGCAAAGTAATGTCTTTGCTTTTTAATATGCTATCTAGGTTGGCCATAACTTTCCTTCCAAGGAGTAAGCATCTTTTAATTTCATGGCTGCAATCACCATTTGCAGTGATTTTGGAACTGTTTCCACTGTTTCCCCATCTATTTGCCATGAAGTGATGGGCTCGGATGCCATGATCTTAGTTTTCTGAATGTTGAGCTTTAAGTCAACTCTTTCACTCTCCTCTTTCACTTTCATCAAAAGTCTCTTTAGTTCTTCACTTTCTGCCATAAGGGTGGTGTCATCTGCATATCTGAGGTTATTGATATTTCTCCCAGCAATCTTGATTCCAGCTTGTGCTTCCTCCAGCCCAGCATTTCTCATGATGTACTCTGCACATAAGTTAAATAACTAGGGTGACAATATATAGCCTTGACATACTCCTTTTCCTATTTGGAACCAGTCTGTTGTTCCATGTCCAGTTCTAACTGTTGCTTCTTGACCTGCATACAGTTTTAATTGTGGTAATATTGATTTTATGTTCTTTCATTTATCTTTTAAATTTTTAAATGGCTTTTTCTTTTGTCTTATGATTTTAAACTGTTAAGTATTTATTTACAGATATTTTTATTTTCCTTTAAAGTTTTAAGGTCAATTTATAATGGCATTCTTCAATTCAAGGTTAAAAATATCTTTACTACTATTTTGTTTTTTAATAGTAGTAAAAATATCTGTGCTACTATTTACTACTACTTTACTACTATTTTGTTTTACATTTCTTATAATTTTAAATTTTTTGAAATCATTTGAATTGGTATTTCTTCTATTATAAAGCATAAAGAATGAAAATTTATTTTACTTGTGATTCCAGATGGCATGGGAAGTTATCCTAACACCAATGCATGGGTATTCATTTTTTCTTCCAGGGAACAGATACTATATTTTAATCATATAGTAAATATCTTTGGTTCTGGCTTTATATCTCTGCTCTCTGTTCTGGTACATTGAAATGCAAGGAAGAGAACCTGATTTGCCTATTCACTATCCAGCACTGCCTTTTAACAGTGTTAACATTATCTCAGTTATGGCTACAAGAAAATGTGCTTGTGAGGAAATGTCAGGAGATGAATCATAATAGTCCTCTATCAGTAACTATAATTGCATTGTTTCCCTGGTGCTTAGACAGGAAGCAAGCGTGTATGTTGAGAGAAGATGTCTTTCCTGATAAGAGAAGCTGATATAGGAAGATAGTTATCTCTCTACCCATACCTTCCTTTCCTTATGGTTTATAGTTGAGTGAGGACTTGATATTTGTTGCTGTAGCAAGGGTATTGCAATGATGAAGGAAAGACCAGAATAATTGCAACACAGATCTGGGACTGCTGAAAAAATTCCCAAACTGCTCACTTAGAGGCTACTCAGATAAAAAATAAAGATCATTATCATTTAAGCCACCATTCATCAAGCATTCTACAACCTGCTGCCAAATTAATAGAGTTCTTTTGTTTCAATGCTGATATCACACTGTTTTAATTATTAGGACCTCAATATGATTCTTATCAGATATGAATAATTTTCTCCTTATATCTTCATATACTTGCTAAAACTTTTTGTTGTCCTTGCTTTGCACATTATTTAAGAAGGGTTTTAGATTATTTCATATCATGAAAAGTTTATTAAGAACTTGAATTACAGGGAATGCATTTATTAATTTATAAACAATGTTTTTTTAAAACATCTATATTTTCGAGTTGGCTGTTGCATGAATTAGTAAAGTTTTATAGCTTCTTCATATAAGCAAGGTTGAAATATTTCTTCTGATTTTTATTTAAGTTCTAACCTTTCTCTTGACTTACTTTTCATATAGCTATTGCTTTGTTTTCCTGTGTTTCATAAGCATACAAGAATAACATCCACACCTAATAATAATTTTGGCCATTCTTGTAAAATATTTCATTTTATGGTGTTAGTGAGTACTCCCATATTAATAGTAAATAATACTAGTGATAGATTCCAGATTTTATTCCTGACTTTAACAGGAATGCTTTGATGATCAACCTTAGGCTAAATACTTTTTTGTACTGAGATTACATTTTTTAATCATTTCAAAGATATACCTAGATAATCTTATTATAAGTCCTTTAAAAGTGTTTATATGCTTTATGGGGATGAGCATATGGGTTGTCATATTGATCTAGTATGATCTAAGTATGTTAGCTGGGTATGGTTAAAATGGCATAGTCGGAGGATACTGAGCTTACCTTACCACACCATAATCAGAACTATTTACAGAACAACTGTCTTTGGAATGACTTTAAGATGAACAGAAAATATTTTCCACAGTTAAAGATATAACAAGGGAACTGCAGGATGAGTAGGAGGGGGCAGACACATACCACTACATACCACTGGGTAGTGTTAGTCACTTATTCCTGTCTGACTCTTTGTGACCCCTTGGACTGTAGCCCACCAGGCTCCTCTGTCTATAGGATTCTCCAGGCAAGAATACTTAACTGGGTTTCCATTTCCTTCTCCAGGGTACCTTCCTGATCCAGAAATCGAACCCAGGTCTCCCTCATTGCAGGCAGATTTTTTTTTACTGTCTGAGCCACCAGAGAAACTCTAAAAAGGCAATAATAACAATTGTAGAGATCCACCTAGAGGAACAGAGAGTCTGAGCTCCACACCAGGCTCCACAGCCTAGGGGTCCTTTGCTGGGAAGACAAGATCCCAGAATGTTTAACTTTGAAGGCCAGAAAATCTTGCCTAAGAGAGAGCTTGGAAGGCTAAAGGGAACACACAAAATCTCACATGCCCCGAGTTCCCTTGTAGAGGCAGGAATTTAAAAATAACCTGGGTATGACCCACTTGCTGATCTTAAGAGAGTCTGCAGAGAGGCAGGAGGCAACTGAAACTCAATGTAGGGACATAAATACTGGGAGCAGCCATTTTGGAAAGTTTATTCTACCAGAAGGACACTGGTGCTGGCGGATATAATTTTGGAGTCCTTCTTTTAGCCTATTTCCCCTGAGAACCTACTTGCTTACCAGAACACTAGCACAAGTCCTAGGGACACCTGAGCTGCAGGGCAAGCCAAGCCAGGGCCTGGCCCTGCCCACCAGTAGGTTGACAACCACTGCAGGAGACAGGGCCTGGCAGCCAACTTAGCTGAGAACAAGACTCGCCTACCAGTGTACCCAGTGTACTCAGCCCCATCACAATAGAAAGACCCACACAGCCCACAATGGGAGCCTCTAGAGTATATGTCTCTGGTGATCAGAGCAGCATGGGCTGCTGAGTCCCAGAGGATGTATTCCTACAAAAGGCCACTTTTCCACGATGGGAAACACAACTGACATAAATACATAGAAATAAATACAGAGAAATAGGCAAAATGAGGAGACAGAGGAATATGTTCCCTATGAATATGAAAACCAAACCTTAGAAAAATAAAGGAAGTGGACATAAGCCATCTGATACAGTTCAAGTAATGATCAAAAAGATTCTCAACAGACTCAGAAGAAAAGATGAACAAGTGGAAAGTTTAAAAAAATGTTAGAAAATATAAAGAAGAACCAAACACTGAAAGGAATCGGTGGCAGATTAAATGGTATATAGGGATAAGTCAGTGAACAGGAATACATAATAGTGGAAATCGTCTAAGATGAACAGGAAAAAATGAAGAAAGGAGTCTTAAAAATGAGGATAATTTAAGAGGTTTCTGGAATAACATCAGGTTTACTAACATTCATTCTATAGGAGTCCCAGACAAGAGAAAAAAATGGCAAAAAAAAATTATTTGAAGAAATTATAACTGAGAACTTCTTTAATCCAAGGAAGAAGATATCCAGGCCCAGGAGGCACAGAGTCCAAAACAAGATAAGCCCAAAGAGGACCACATCAAGATACATAATTAGAATGTAAAAAATTAAAGATAAAGAGAGCCCCTTAAAAGAAACTAGAGCAAAGCAACTAGTTACGTGCAAGGGAGCTTCCATAGGACTATCAGCTGACTTTTCAGTAGAAAATTTGAAGGGCATAAGTGAGTAGCATGATACATTCAAAATGTTGCAAGGGAAAAACCTATAATACAGATTACAGCAAGGCTATCACAGATTTGGAAAGACACGGAATTTTACGGACAAAAAAAAAAAACCCTAAAATAATTCAGCACCACTAAATCAGCTTTATAAGAAATATTAAAAGGTCTTCTTTAAATAGAAAAAATAAAATAAAAAGACCACAGCTAGAAATTTGAAAATTACAAAAGGATAAAAATCTCATGGGTAAAGGCAAGCATACAATAAAGATAGTAGATCAACCACTTATGAAGCTAGTAGAAAGATTAAAGACAAAAGTAGTAAAATCATCAATCTATAATAAGGAGTTGAGGATACACAAAATAAAGGAATATTAAATATTATTTTAAAAACAGAAAACACGAGGAGTAAAAAGGAGGACTATTAGAATGCATTTAAACGTAAGAGGTCAGTCATCATCTAAATATCGTGTGTGTATGTTTGTGTGTATACACAATGGAATATTACTCAGCCATAAAGGGTTGAAATCTGGCTATTATGGAAAACATGGATAGGTCTAGAGGGTATTATGGTAATTGAAATAATTCAGACAGAGAAAGACAAATATTTCATTATCTCACTTTTATGTGAAATCTAAGAAACAAACAAAAGAAAAACAGAAATAATAGATGCAGAGAACAGCTTCCTTTGTAGCTCAGTTGGTAAAGAATCTTCCTGCAATGCAGGAGACCTGGGTTTGATTCCTGGGTTGGGAAGACCCTCTGGAGAATGATATAGCAACTCACTCAAGTTTTCTTGCCTAGAGAATCCCATGGACAGAGAAGCCTGGCAGGCTACAGCCTATGGGATTGCAAGAGTTGGACATGACTTAGTGACTAAACCACCACCACAGATGCAGAAAACAGATAGGTAATTGTCAAAAGGGAAGAGGTTAGGGTTGAAGGTGTAGGAGATTGAGAGGTCCAAATCTACAGTTATAAATAAGTCACAAGGTTATGCTGCCATGAGGAATCTGGTGAATAATACTGTAATAGCTTTGTATGCGGTCAGATAGTCAGTAGGCTTGTTGTTGTGCTCATTTCATAATGTAGGAAAATATCAAATCTATATGTATTACACCTGAAAGTAGCATGTCAACTATATTTTAATTAAAAATGTTAATTATATTAACAGATATTTCTAATATTGAACCATTCTTACATATCTGAAATTGTTAAAATATACCCTTTTATTATTTATTTTGTTGCTAGTTATATTTACTATTTACTAATTTTTATTTATACTATTTATTATATATAATATACTCTGTTGAATATTGTACAATTAAATGTATCTTATAATAGTAGCTATGGGGCTTCCCAGGTGGCTCAGTGGTAAAGAAATGCCAAGCAGAAAATGTGTAGGAGACCTAGTTTGGTTTGATGTCTGGGTCAGGAATATCCCTGGAGAAGGAAATGGCTACCCACTCCAGTTTTCTTGCTTGGGAAATCCCATTGACAGAGGAGCCTGGTAGGTATAGTCCATGGGATCACAAAGAGTCTGACATGACTGAGCACGGAGCACACACATGTGTATATTTTGCAGCATATTTTCACTGCTTTAGAAATCTCCTGCACTCCACCTAATTATTCCCTGGCCCCACCCTGAAACCCCTGTCAACCACTAGTTTACTACTGCTTTGTAGTTTTGCCTTAAAAAAAAATCCTTTAAAAATATTCTTACTTTTAAAAATTGAATGACACAATTTTAAAGCAAAAATATGAGTTAAATAAGTTAATCTGAATCAAATTAAGTAAGAACTGAAATGTGTATGTCTGTATAAACATATAGGATTATTGAGTAAAGTAATATGGCCAACAGAGTTAACCCAGTGTTCTTTTATTTTGTGAATCTGCCAACAGCTTTGAAGCTTATGCTAGAGGTGGATGAAAAATAAATTAATACAGTCATTACCATTTCCAGATTATCATGTTTCTGTTTCTCTCAAAATTTGTTAGCTGCTAGCTAGCAATGGCACCCCACTCCACTACTCTTGCCTGGAGAATACCATGGACAGAGGAGCCTGGTGGGCTGCAGTCCATGGGGTCGCTAAGAGTAGGACATGACTGAGTGACTTCACTTTCACTTTTCACTTTCAGGCATTAGAGAAGGAAATGGCAACCCACTCCAGTGTTCTTGCCTGGAGAATCCCAGGGATGGGGGAGCCTGGTGGGTTGCCGTCTATGGGGTCGCACAGAGTCAGACACGACTGGGCAAGTAAACAGCAATATATATATATATATACATACTTCAATGCTTTAGGCCAAACTTGTAGGAATATTTACAATTAGTAGAGATATTTTGTAGGCATTTGCCACCAATAACTTTCCTTATTCAGAAGTAGAACAGTACATACTGAAGAGAAACCATGGGTCAGTCACTGTACTGACATGTGAAAATGAAAGGGTAGAAAGTGAAATGAACTTAAATAAATAAAATTTTTATCTCAAATTTTCTCAAGAATTTTATTACAAGTCTTTATGAGCATTCTGAATGTACCATATTTCTCTCAGTAAAATAACATCTCCATGTTTTACTCTCCCAAGGGTTTTGTTTAGGTGAATTTGATAAGATGTAAAAGGGAAATGACCTAAATATTCCAATTAAATTCATATCTATGTATATGTATATATGCATATGTATATGTGTGTGTGTATACACACACACACACACACACACACACATATATATAGAGAGAGAGACTGTCCTGGTGACTGAGATGATAAAGAATCCACCTGCAATGCAGAGACCTGGGTTTGATCCCTGGGTTGGGAAATTCCCTGGAGGAGGGCATGGCTACCCACTCCAGTATTCTTGCCTGTAGAATTCCATGGACAGTGGAGTATGGTGGGCTATAATAGTCCATGGGGAGAGATGAAGCACATGTGCATGCACATGCTCTCACACACACACACACACACACTATATATATATATATATATATATATATATATATATATGTATAATATTTATTCTCTGATATCTATATCATACCTATTAGAGTCGAGTTTGTTTTATTGAGAAATAAATCAGAATTTTTTTGGAAATCTGCTGCCATAATAAGCTATATAAATGAATGATTGTGAAGCTTGAGGCCTAAATGATAAACCTGAAAAAAATTCTTGGAGTTTGATCAGCTAATTCCCCATACTTCATTTGCTGGAAAGATGAGATGAGATGGCTGGAGTTCTAAATATTGATTAAATCACAGAGAAAAATAGAAAGTTGATGACTCACTAACTTTCAAAAAAGCTTTCAGAACCTCATAATTTTGCCACAAAAGAGCTACCAAAACATCAATATTTTGTCTATATTCATCCACTCATCATAAATGCTGAAACTGAGTTTTAACTGATTCTTATTTTCTAATCTTTACAACTCAAAATACTTTATTCAGAGTGAGTTGCCTCAGATATCAATAAATTCTTGAAATATGGTTATATTAATTATATATTAGCAATCAGTTGGAGAAGGCAATGGTACCCCACTCCAGTACTCTTGCCTGGAAAATCCCATGGATGGAGGAGCCTCGAAGGCTGCAGTCCGTGGGGTCGCTGAGGGTCGGACATGACTGAGCGACTTCACTTTCACTTTTCACTTTCATGCATTGGAGAAGGAAATGGCAACGCACTCCAGTGTTCTTGCCTGGAGAATCCCAGGGATGGGGGAGCCTGGTGGGCTGCTGTGTATGGGGTCACACAGAGTCAGACACAACTGAAGCAACTTAGCAGCAGCAGCAGCACCAGCAATCAATAATTGGTGAGCAGGAGTTTCCAGGGTCATTCAAAAACAGTAAAATATCAATATTTGTGTTTAGAAAATCTGATAAAATTTAAAAGATCATTTTCAAATTTTCTTTTACTTTTTGGGGCTACCAATATTTTTTTCTCTAGAAATAAAACATGTCTGTTATCAATGATTGAAAATATACATTCCTATTATTTCCAAATCATGAAATCTCCAAAACTGGAATTTCCTCAAGTTGAATGATTATTTTCAAAATAATTAAGCTAATATATTGAAGGTGACCTCTTTTTTTTTAATCTAGAAAATTTAATGGAAATAAATAGTTTAAAAAATACTTCCTACATAATTTATCATTGAATTATTGATGTGGGATTTTTGTTTATATATTTATTTCATGTTTGATTATATATTTTGCCTCATATTTATTGATAAGTTCTCTGAGAGATTAGAGCACATCTATTTTTTTCTAGCCTGGTGTTGAACATGGACTAGATATCAAATCAATACTTGGTAATAATTTTTGAAATTTCTCCTTTTGAATGTGAAAAACATTCTCACAGTAGTTTTACTGTGATATTTTTATTTAAAGCCTCATGTATTTTACATAATTAAATCTCATAATTAGCATTCTATTTTCATGAACATATTAATAGAAAGAAATTCAAAACTAGTATTATTTGCCCTTGTGGTATGGATTATAATGAAACCTATGAATCTAATATTCAAAGAGAGATCAAGGCTGTTTTACCACTGATCAATGGCACTTTAGTTAAATGTACTGCAGTACTAATAGTGTGATTACTGTGTGCAGACCCTGGCCTAAGCATGTTACCTGGATTGTTTAAATGAGCATGCTTTAACTAGTGGTCATGAATTTAAAGTGAGCCTTGACAACAGGGTGGTGATTTTCTATAGCCATTCTAAAAGCTCTTTAAGCTAAATTTATTTTCCGTCATTTACAAATGAGAAAAGTGAGGATTCATAAAATTTATATAATTTGCCAACTTTTTGAACAAAACTCATGCTTTTAAATTTATTAAAAACAGTATTTTAACTAAGGATCTCATTGTCCATCAGAACTTCCTGTTTTCATAGCTCACTATTTCTATTATCTTTTAACAACAACCCTTTGGCAATACCAGTCTATTGTCCCTCTTTTTTCATTTCCTCCCACTCCTTTATGTTACCAATTTTTGCTGCTCTTTAATAATCACTCACTGAGAGACTACCTTCCCTAATAAGAGTGGTGCTTCCTGCACTTTTGGAGAAGAAAATGAAAACCTGCTCCAGTACTCTTGCCTGGAAAATCTCATGGACCGGGAACCTGGTAGGCTACAGTCCATGGGGTTGCCAAGAGTCAGACATGACTGAGCAACTTCACTTCAGTAATCACTCTGCTGTCTCTGTCTTCAGCCCCTCAGGCCCCCGTGTCTCTTTGTGGTCTTGGGAAAATGCAAACCTCTGTTAAATTCAACTATTTCTTTCTCTAAACCTAGCCCTGGAGAGCTAATCTGACAAGAGAAAATCACAACCCTGTTGTCAAGGCTCACTTTAAATTCATGACCACTACTTAAAGCATGCTCATTGTGATGCCAGGTAGTTTTATTTCTGTTTTCTGATCTATTGATCTCAAACACTTCTAAAAGTAAATGTCACATTTTTCTGTTTGATGAAACCTTCCAAGCCTCACTTCATTGTCATTCTCAACTGTTCATTTTTGAAACAAAAATTAGGAGCTGGTAAAAAAGAACTTTAACACAATACCACCAGTGAATTATCCCTTTACATGAAGACTTGCACAGATACTCTGCATTGCCTTCTGTTACCAAGGATGATCTGTGTTCCTGTGTAACAGAAACTTCACTTGTGCCCATTATTCTGTTATTTATTTGCTACTTACGGACATGTGTGTGAAAGTTGCTCAGTTGTGTCTGACTCTTCATGATCCCATGGACTATACAGTCCACAGAAATTTCCAGGCCAGAATCCTGGAGTGGATAGCCTATCCCTTCTCCAGTGGATCTTCCCCACAAAGGAATTGAACTGGGGTCTCCTGCATTGCAGGCAGATTCTTGACCAGCTGAGCTACCAGGGAAGCCCACTCAAGAACATATGTCTATCAATTATGAAAATTCCAGTAAGAAAGAAAAACACTGGTGATGTACTAAAGAGACAAGATTATTGGTAGACTCAAGGATATATATGTCTACCAATAGTCTTGTCTATCTCATATATCAACAGTAATTTTCTTGTCTACTGGAATTTTCATAATAACACTAAATCCTGCTAAATTTCTCAGTTTAAAAAAAATAGAAACTCTTACATGTCCTAATTTTCTCTACAATTTACTATCACATTTCTAGTTTCCTTTATCTCAAAATTCTCAAAAGAGTCACTTGTGCTCCAAGTTCTCAATTCCTCTCTATGCTTTATCAAAACTATTTCTAATTAACTCTTTTCCACCATTACTCTACTGAAATTGCTTTATAAACATATCAATGGTCTCCACATTGCCAAACACAATGTTTATTGTAGTTGATAGATCATTCGATTAGAAATAGCTCAACTGGAATTCCATCATCTCCACTAGCTTTGTTCATAGTGATCCTTCCTAAGGCCCAATTGACTTCACATTCCAGGATGTCTGGCTCTAGTTGAATGATCACACCATCATGATTATCTGGGTCATGAAGATCTTTTTTGTACAGTTCTTCTGTGTATTCTTGCCACCTCTTCTTAATATCTTCTGCTTCTGTTAGGTCCATACCATTTCT
>NW_011495013.1:5167991-5182143 GCF_000754665.1 Bison bison bison
TCTTTATTGAGCCCATCTTTGCATGAAATCTTCCCTTGGTATTTCTAATTTTCTTGAAGAGATCTCTAGTCTTTCCCATTCTATTGTTTTCTGCTATTTCTTTGCATTGATTGCTGAGGAAGGCTTTCTTATCTCTCCTTGCTATTCTTTGGAACTCTGCATTCAGGTGTTGATATCTTTCCTTTTCTCCTTTGCTTTTTGCTTCTCTTTTTTCACAGCTATTTGTAAATCCTCCTAAGATAATCATTTTGCCTTTTTGCATTTCTTTTTCTTGGGAATGGTCTTGATCCCTGTCTCCTGTACAATGTCACGAACCTCTGTCCATAGTTCATCAGGCAACCTGTCTATCAGATCTAGTCCCTTAAATCTATTTCTCACTTCCACTGTATAGTCATAAGGAATTTGATTTAGGTCATACCTGAATGGTCTAGTGGTTTTCCCCACTTTGTTCAATTTCAGTCTGAATTTGGCAATAAGGAGTTCATGATCTGAACCACAGTCAGCTCTCGGTCTTGTTTTTTGCTGACTATATAGATCCTCTCCATCTTTGGCTGCAATGGATATAATCAATCTGATTTTGGTGTTGACCATCTGGTGATGTCCATGTGTAGAGTCTTCTCTTGTGTTGTTGGAAGAGGGTGTTTGCTATGACCAGTGCATTGTCTTGGCAAAACTCTATTAGCCTTTGCCCTGCTTCATTCTGTACTCCAAGGCCAAATTTGCCCATTACTCCAGGTGTTTCTTGACTTTCTACTTTTGCATTCCAGTCCCTTATAATGAAAAGGACATCTTTTTTGGGTGTTAGTTCTGAAAGGTCTTACAAGTCTTCATAGAACCACTCAACTTCAGGTTCTTCAGTGTTACTTGTCGGGGCATAGACTTGATTATCATGATGTTGAAGGGCTTGCCTGGAAATGAACAGAGATCATTCTGTCATTTTTGAGATTGCATCCAAGTACTGCATTTCAGACTCTTTCGTTGACTATGATGGCTACTCCATTTCTTCTAAGGGATTCTTGCCCACAGTAGTAGATATAATGGGCATCTGAGTTAAATTCACCCAATCCAGTCCATTTTGGTTCGCTGATTCCTAGACTGTCAACATTCACTCTTGCCATCTCTTGTTTGACCACTTCCAATTTGCCTTGATTCATGGACCTAAAATTCCAGGTTCCTATGCAGTATTGCTCTTTACAGCATCAACCCTTGCTTCTATCACCAGTCACATCTAAAACTGGATGTTATTTTTGCTTTGGCTTCCTCTCTTCATTCTTTCTGGAGTTATTTCTCCACTGATCTCCAGTAGCATATTGGGGACCTACTGGCCGGGGGAGTTCATCTTTCAGTGTCCTATCTTTTTGCCTTTTCTTACTGTTCATGGGTTTCTCAAGGCAAGAATACTGAAGTGGTTTGTCATTCCCTTCTCCAGTGGACCACATTTTGTCAGACCTCTCCACCATGACACATCCTTCTTTGGTGGCCCCACACAGTATGGCTTAGTTTCACTGAGTTAGACAAGGCTGTGGTCCATGTGATCAGATTGGCTAGTTGTCTGTGATTGTAGTTTCAGTCTGTCTGTCTTCTGATGCCCTCTCTCAGTGCCTACCGTCTTACTTGGGTTTCTCTTACCTTGGACATGGGGTATCTCCTCTTGGTCGCTGCTCCTGACCTTGGACATGAGGTAGCTCTTCTCAGCCACTCCTGCGCTGCACAGTTGCTGCTTAACTCCAGGAGTTGGTGACAGACAGGGACACCTGGCATACTCCTGTTCATGGAGTCGCAAAGAGTCGGACATGACTGAGCGACTGAACTGAACTGAGATCATTGGATTAAGTTGATCATCTGCTCCTCTCTGATTTTTTTTGTATGTGTGTCCATTTGGCATTCAGGTCATCTACCTTACTTTCCTCCCTCTGCTTCCATGTCTCCTTTTTTGTTTTGTTTTGTTTTTTTTCTTTTCTGTGATCTCCTAATAGTCAAAACTATGGTTTTTCCAATAGTCATGCATGGATTGAGAATTGGACCATAAAGAAGGCTGAGTGTGAAAGAATTAATGCGTTTGAACTCTGGAGCTAGAGAAGACTCTTGAGAGTCCTTTGGACAGTAAGGAGATCAAACCAGTCAGTCCTAAAGGAAATCAGCCTTGAATATTCATCGAGAGGACTGATGCTAAAGCTGAAGCTCCAAAACTTGGGCCACCTGATGCAAAGACCCTGATGCTAGGAAAGATTGAGAACAGGAGGATAAGGGGATAACAGTAGGTGAGATGGTTGGATGACAATGGACCTGAGTTTGAGCAAACTCCAGGAGATAGTGAAGGACAGGAAAGACTGGTGTGCTACAGTCTATGGGGTCACAAAATGTAGGACACAACTTAGTAACTGAATAACAATGTGGAAGAATTCCAAGGCTCAGTAATTAGACCTTATCACTTAACCATCTACTTTTACTTTTTGGTGATCTCATGAAATTTTATTGCTATAACTATTACAATTGAACTATTATAAATTCCCTATAATGTGTATCATCCTTGAATTCTAGATTAATATATTCAACTACTCTCTTGGCATCTTTGTTGAAGTGTCTAATGGATGTTACAACTTCAACAAGTCCAAAAGAGACTCCATTTAATCTTTACCAAATGGTTCCTTCTTCCTCTCATCTTTTCCATTTCAGTTGTAGAAAGTGAAAGTGAAAGTGAAGTTGCTCAGTCATGTCCCACTCTTTGCGAGCCTATGGACTGTAGCCTACCACAATTCTCCATCCATGGGATTGTCCAGGCAAGAGTATTTGAGTGGGTTGCCATTTCCTTCTCCAGAGGATCTTCGTGACCCAGGGGTTGAACCTGGGTCTCCCTCATTGTAGGCAGATGCTTTACTGTCTGAGCTATCAAACTACTCCCTAAGTTTAGTTGCTAAGGACAAAATTTTGGTTCATTCCCTAGTTCTCTGTTTTTCTCACATCCTAAATTCAATCCATCAGCAGACTGTTTGCTCTACTTTCAAATGAACTAAAAATCCTACCGACTCCCACCAGTTTCATATTTGCTTCTTCATCCAGTTCACCATAGAGTCTAATCTAGATTTTTATTGCAATTACCTTCTAATTCTTCTCCCTAGTTCTGCCCTTGCATATCTGTATGAAACATGGTAAATAAAATGATCTTTTACAAATTTGTCTGATGTTATTACTCTTTAAGAATTTTTCCCTCTAGTACTTTTCATTATCAAACAACACAGGGACATAAATTCATATGTAGCCAGCCCTTTGCAATGCCAGTTACTTTTCTGATTTTATGATCTCCATTTTCTGGACGAATTTGTTTCAAACATTGGTCTGTTTACTATTCTTCAGGGTATTGTAAGTTGCATTGTCTTTATCCTACAATATCTTCTCCTCATAAACCTAGTATATTTTATACCACCCCTCTCTTGGTTCACTTTTCTCCTTAGCACTTTCAGTACATCGCTAAGTCACTTCAGTCGTGTCTGACTCTGTGTGACCCCATAGACGGCAACCCACCAGGCTCCCCCATCCCTGGGATCCTGCAGGCAAGAACACTGGAGTGGGTTGCCATTTCCTTCCTCAATGCATGAAAGCGAAAAGTGAAAGTGAAGTCGCTTAGTCCTGTCCGACTTAGCGACCCCATGGACTGCAGCCTACCAGGCTCCTCCATCCATAGGATTTTCCAGGCAAGAGTACTGGAGTGGGGTGCCATTGCCTTCTCCCTTTCAGTACATACTACATGTTATTCTTGTTTATTTACTATGCAACTACCTATTAGGAATCAGTTTTGTTATGGATGAGGCTTTGATTTGCCCACTGTAGTTCCTGAAGTGTAATGCATTGTTATAATATATTAAGTATTCAAAAAAAATTTGCCCAGTGAATATATAAATCAAATATTGAAAGTGATAGAGAACAAATATAAATCTAAATTAATAAAACATTACCTGCAATTTCCATTTAAGTTGATGAATCTGAAGTGTTCCAGAATATGCTACCCCAAAATATGCCACTCTGGCATAATGATTGTTTTAAGCTACTGCTAAGTCCTTTCAGTACATCGCTAAGTCACTTCAGTCGTGTCCGACTCTGTGTGACCCCATAGACGGCAGCCCACCAGGCTCCGCCGTCCCTGGGATTCTCCAGGCAAGAACACCGGAGTGGGTTGGCATTTCCTTCTCCAATGCATGAAAGTGAAAAGTGAAGTCGATCAGTCGTGTCCCACTCTTAGCGACCCCATGGGCTGGAGCCTACCAGACTCCTCCCTCCATGGGATTTTCCAGGCAAGAGTACTGGGGTGGGGTGCTATTGCCTTCTCCCTGTTTTAAGCTAAGGGAAACTGAAAAGAAGCAGATTCAAGAAAAACTGTTTACACTGCATTCCTAGGCAAGACCATACTTAATTACCTGAGACAACTCCAGACTCATATAAGTCTGGAGTCAGCACCAGAAGAACCTACATAACAAAACTTACTAACTAGTATTTATCTTCCATTACGTATCTGCATAGATTTACTGCCCCACAATTTTTCTCCTCTAGAAGCTCAAAGTCCTTTTCTTTATTTTGTCACTCCTCTACAAATTTATTGTTCTTTTGTGAAGATGCTATATGCAACCAAGTTCTCAGATTCCTTTGAGTTACTCAACACTAAGTCCTCTGTTTTTTTCTTGTTATTTTGTCTTTTGTCAGTCTAATTTGCAGGGCCCCAGAAGGCAATGGCACCCCACTCCAGTACTCTTGCCTGGAAAATCCCATGGATGGAGGAGCCTGGTAGGCTGCAGTCCATGGGGTTGCTAAGAGTCGGACATGACTGAGCGACTTCACTTTCATTTTCACTTCCGTGCATTGGAGAAGGAAATGGCAACCCACTCCGGTGTTCTTGCCTGGAGAATCCCAGGGACCGGGGAGCCTGGTGGGCTGCTGTCTATGGGGTCTCACAGAGTCGGACACGACTGAAGCGACTTAGCAGCAACAGCAGCAGGCAAGATCCTAAGAAGAGTAAAGGAAAAAAGATTTTTATCCTTTCTTTCAAGTGTTAAGTATTTTCAAACGAGCACATATAAAAACTATTATAGTCTTTAAACATCTCTAGGTTAATTTGGCTTTCTGACAAAAATAAATTGATAATCTCTAGCTTTTTACATCAATGTTTACCATGATTCAAAACTAAAGAATGAGTTGGCTTTCAGAATAACTTTGGGGGATATGATTATATTTCACCTTTCAGGGTATCCAATTTAATAAACAGTTATCATTTTCCAAGTGTAATTACTATAAGTTGCTGATGAGTAACAGCATAAGTGCTACATATATAACGTGAACAATGTCTTATATATCAGATCAAAGAATCACAAAATTATAGGTGTTATTTGAAGCTAGAAAATTCCTGTAAAGAAAAAAAATAAAGAGAAGCTCTTTCCTTAGGTTACCAAAAGGTAACCTATGAACTTATGAAAATCCATTCATGTAGAAAAGCCAATATTTAGCAGATGCAGAGAATGGTTTTTTTTTTTACATATTCATGATATTTTGCTTCAATATCAGGCAGAAAATGTTCTATATTTAATTATTATTGAATGCTAAAAATAACAAATGTTAAAGTACATGATATCTTTATATATTATTTTGCTAAGCATTTCTGATTATGGGTCTTTGGAAAGCTCCTAATATGATATAAAGATATAAAATATACTATCTGTCATATTATAAAATGAACCTAAATTTTTCAACATAGTATTCTAAATGCCAAGTAGCTTTGGCAAATAGGTGCTTAGTAAATATTTGCAGAAATGAAGGATTATTCTTTATTTGTAAATATTATTAACAATTATTTGCTAACTGTACTCCTTTAATGATGTTTTAATGACATTTAAACAAGTGGACATTTCTGGAAGTATGTATAAAGAAATGTCAAAAATGATGTATATACCTACCATAACTCACCAGGTCATTCAAACCTGGAATTTAATTCAAAACACTTAAAAACCTATATGATATTGATGGAGAGCAATCAGATTGAAAGCTTTCTATATCACTGACATGTCAGGTATTAATCCTGGAGCTCTACAGCATCTGCGTATTATGGATGAGGCGATCCTCAGGATGGACAAGTAGATTAGAAAATGGAAGAAGGGATGTGAGAAAGTAGCAGACAATCACATAAAATAGCTTACTATTTACAATAAAAATAATTTACTGTTTCAACAAAGGATATGTCAAAACCAAAGTATTCAGGTAAAATATCTGTCTGGAGATGATCTTGATCAGTATGAATGACAAATTTCATGAGCATATTAATATTCAATAGTTTCAAAGGTAGGGAAAATTTTTCAAGCATTTGGCAAATTTTATTTTCAAATCATTCCATTTACGTCAATGTCAAACATTAAACACTTGCTCAGATGGTAGTTTTTCTGATCCTAAAAAAATAAGTACAACAAAAATGTGCTTTGAGTACTAACGCTTTATGAATTAATGGTCTGAAAAGAGTCTCTAGAGTTAAAATTCATGTTATTTTACTGATATGTAACATTCTGAAAAACTTTTTTTTTCCCCCAAAATTGTGTACTGGGACTAAGATGAATAATTTTCATGTAAATTGAACTGTTTTTGGAATTGTGGCAGTTTACCCTTTGTGAAATTAGCATCCAACTGCTTGCCTTTGTCTTCTAATACATAAGATTGCCAGCTGTTTTGTGTTTTCTGACAACAGCTTTTATATCTGTTCTTAAAGCTTGCAGTTGAATTATTTTTTAAAGTTAAAGGGTACCTCCTAAAAGTTAATTAAAGTTTTTTTGTTTACTTGAACTAACAGCTTAACTCCTTTTCTTCCTTTTGCATTTCTTCTTTTTATTCCCTTCTGCAAGTAGCTTAGAGTAGTGCTCTAGTAATCCTGAACTCTCATGCATTTTTTTCCCCAATAGGTGGCAATGCTTTGTTTGACCTGAAATTTAAATATAAACTTTACTTAAAAAAACCAAATATGATTGAAAATAAATAGGTGAATCATTTTCTGTTTTTCATTTGTAAAGGGAAAGGCTAGGTGAGACTATGTGCTTACAGATAGCACCACAATATGACACTTTAACTCAGGAAATGAAATCTGCCTGCTGTAAGTAAGGAACACAGTATATAGAAGAAAACATTTAGTGTTTGATGACCTGTTACATTCATACTAAAATTAATTTCATTTAAATTTGCAATGCACAATGGTCACACTTTTTCAGCAGTGATCATTTCAAAATTTTTAAATTGCTATAGGATAATTAATTATAAATAACATACATTACGATGGCTCTAGGAAGAAATATACTATGCTGCTGTGAACAATCAGAGGTTCATTTCCAGTAAATACACCTCTGAAATCACATCTCAAAATATCACCTACTCATATTTTAACATTTTTATTTTTTGAAACCTGCTCACTTATTACCACTTTGTATTGTATACAACTCTAGTGTTCATAAATCCTCTAGTTCCCTGGTGGCTCAAATGGTAGAGAATCTGCCTGCAATGTGCAAAATGTGGATTCTATCCCTGGGTTGGGAAGATCCCCTGGAGGAGGGCATGGCAACCCACTCCATTATTCTTGCCTGGAGAATCCCATGGACAGAGGAGCCTGGTGGGCAACAGTTTATCAGGTCGCAAAGAGTCGGACACGACTGAGTGACTAAGCACAACACACAGCACACACCATTATATATCTTTATCTTTCTAAATAATCTCTGTAGTCAAGTTTTATATTGTTCACTCAATTTATTTCTTTTGCCATTATACAGAAAACTTTCTTTTTGTGGGAGAGAACTCAGTCATATTTTCAAATTATTTTCTTAACAACTGCAGGATAATCTTTGTTTTAAATTTTTTATTACAAGACATTTGCTTTATAATATTGTGCTTGGTTTGTGCCATATACATGATGATCTTGTCTCTAAAAAAATGTAAAACATTTACTTTATGTTAGAGTTATTTGTGATGCTTGTCTTCCTCATAATATTTAAAATTCCATAATTCCTTCCTTCATTCTTTTTAGTGCTTTCTCCTGCAGCACTTACTTTAGAGATGGGGTCAAAGAGATTGTAGGTAAAATCCTCCACAATGTTACTAGTTGAATGGGCATGCAGATATTCTCTACTTCCTATGGATTTAAATAACTGGAATGTGTCTGACAAAATGCAACACTCAACAAATGCTTCTCCTGTATATTTTACAGGTGAACATTTTAATCTATAATCTTATTTACAAATTAAAATGTAATAAGGTGAATTCTAGATAAGGGGTCATGGCTTAAAGAATAGTAAGAAGAGGAAGAATTTGTGTTTAAGGAAAGTCCATCTTTAGGGACCACAGCACTAAGTACAAAATGTGTAAGTACAAAAAGTGCTAAGATGCTTCAGTCGTGTCACGTGGGAAGCCTTAAGTACAAAATGCAAAAAAAAAAAAAAAGTGCATTGGCAGGCAGGTTTCTTACCACTAGCATCACCTGGGAAGGGCTAAGTACAAAATACTTTATGGAATTTTCTTTTTTTTTTTTAATGGGCTTCCCAGGTGGCTAGGGGTAAAGAACCTGCCTGCCAATGCAGGAGACCTAAGAGACATGGGTTTGATCCCTGGGTCAGGAAGATCCCCTGGAGGAAGGAATGGCAACCCACTCCAGTATTCTTGCCTGGAGGATCCCACGGACAAAGAAGCCTGGTGGGCTGCAGGCCATAGGGTCACAAAGAGTCATACACGACTGAAGCAACTTAACACACAATAACAAATGTTTTTAAGAACTTACTATGAAATACTGACATGTTAAATTTCCCACACTGATTATATATAAGAATAATATTTTTTGATATTTATACTATGATACAGCATAAATTTGAACTGTGAAACAAAATATATGTATTATATTTGGTTAAAAATGTCATAGTTATTAAACCTACTAAATTTTCTGGAGGATTTTGATATCCTTTTGGTATTTTGTGCAGGTTTACATTCTCATTATTCCAAGCCTATTGTCCTTACCTCCTAGTCTTCTTTCCTTTATATATTTACTTCCTGAAACTCTTGAATAAAACTGAAAAAATCTCTCTCCTCATGAAACTAATAGCATAACACATAAAAAGATATAAATATCACTGAAACAAATAAATACTAAGATTATTTTATATATCAACTGAGACTATAGTTAATAATACTGTATTGTATACTTGAAACTTGTTTAGAAAGTAGATCTTCGTGTCCAACACACACAGGCACACATACACACATGCTTAAAATGACAACCATATGAGATGGTGGATATATTTCATCACACTGTACACCATAAATATATACAATTTTTATTCTTCAATATAGAGCTGCAAAATCAAAACATACTTTATTAAACATATAAGCAAAAGTATAGGAAACAAATAGTGATAGGAAATAGACCTTTAAATAGGGTAATCTGAGGCACTCTAAGAAAGTGCTATTTAATCTGGAGATTGGAATGTGAATAGCTAAGGAAACCCATAGCAGAAATGGGAGTTAATAGCAAGTGAGTATATTGGTATAATGCTGAGAGATTATACTTTTGTCTGTATTTTGGTAATATTTTTAAAAGTCATGTAAAATAAATCTGAAACTACCCATTTTAATACCTAACCTTGCAACTTCAGGTAAATTGGTAGATAAGCAGCCAGTAATGGACTTTACTTCCATCACCAGTCATAGCCACAACCGTATATTGTCACCCCTCTTATTAAACTTATATGCAGAGTACATCATGAGAAACACTGGGCTGGATGAAGCACAAGCTGGAATCAAGATTGCTGGGAGAAATATCAATAATCTCAGGTATGCAGATGACACCAAACTTATGGCAGAAAGCAAAGAACTAAAGAGCCTCTTGATGAAAGTGAAAAGGAGAGTGAAAAAATTGGCTTAAAACTCAACATTCAGAAAACAAAGATCATAGCATCTGGTCCCATCACTTCATGGCAAATAGATAGGGAAAAAGTGGAAACAGTGATAGACTTTATTTTTGGGGGCTCCAAAATCACTGAAGATTGTGACTGTGGCCATGAAATTAAGACACTTGCTCCTTGGAATAAAAGCTATGACCAACCTAACCAGAATATGAAAAAGCAGAGCATTTCTTTGCCAACAAATGTCCATCTAGTCAAAGCTATGGTTTTGCAGTAGTCATGCATGGATGTGAGAGTTGGACTATGAAAGCTGAGCACCGAAAAATTGATGCTTCTGAACTGTGGTGTTAGAGGAGACTCTTGAGAGTCACTTGGACTGCAAGGAGATCCAACCAGTCCATCCTAAAGGAAATCAACCCTGAATATTCACTGGAAGGACTGATGCTAAAGCTGAAGCTCCAATACTTTGGCCACCTGATTCAAAGAACTGACTTGTTGGAAAAGACCCTGATGCTGGGAAAGATTGAAGGTGGGAGGAGAAGGGGACAACAGAGGATGAGATGGTTGGACGGCATCACCGACTCAATGGACATGAGTTTGAGTCAACTCTGGGAGCTGGTTATTGACAGAGAGGCCTGTTAATTGCAGTCTATGGGGTCACAGAGAGTCAGAGATGACTGAGTGACTGAACTGAAGCCAGCCAGGCTCATATCAGTAGTAGAGTGTTTCAGATTCAAGAAAGTAAAAATATCTACAAGTTACTCAAAATCTCTAGAAATATGAAAGCCAGGAATAAGTGTTCAAAACTGAAGTGGGTATCATACGTATAAAATGATTTTGTTTTTACATATATTTTGATGCCATTATATGTATATGCCTCAAGAACACTCATCTGAATTTCTCCAGTTATTTGAATAAATAGATCTGTGCTTTACCAGTGTGCTTTGTAAAACTTTACATGAATAGACATATCCAGGACTTCATTTTTAAAAATAGAGCTGCAGAGCTGTAACATTCCAAGACAGTGACACATTTATAAGAAGTTTAAACATTTGCTCAAAGATGACTAAAAAGCTTCATTCTGGGTTGACCTGGTAGCTAAAGTTGACACATTCATTGTCTATATTAAGGGTTAATATAAACAAATACCAATTTGCACTCTTCTTGTTACAGTTTAAGAAATATTAAATTACATTTAAATTTGAATCAAATAATGAAAAAATTCTGAGGCATCAATGAAAAATACTAGAGGTTTCCTGAAACACACTTTGAAAATCTGTTGGTATGTGGTAACTCACTTTCACAATACTTTGTCTTTCTCTCCAGAAACCACACAATTCAATCTATGCTGTTCATCACCCTTAACTTTAGGGCCAATAATGCACTAGGAACCAAATTCCAATAAATTTAGCTATCACAAAGTATTTAGGATTAAATCAACTATGACTTAATTTGGTCATTATTTATATGAATGTATTAAGTTACTAAAATACTGTAATTTTCACGTATTTCATTCTCACATGCAATATGAGCATGCAATAAGCTAACAGTTTTGATTTTTGTACTTACAATATTAAATCACAGCACTTAAGATTGAACTCTACAGCCCTCTAGAATGCAACATACTGTCCTTGAAATATTAATAGAGTTGAAATTACAACATTTCCTTCCAGATGAGCTTTTTATATTCCTATTGAAATATCTGGGGATGTGTCTTTGTTATAATTTTAGAATGCTGTGAAAATGGCCTTAAGTGGCAGATGTCTTTAAGAGGACTTCAGACCTTTTCAAGAGTTATGTCTGCAAGGTTTGAGTGGATGCAGTGTGAAATAACATCCTGTTTCTGATTATTCACAAGTCCTTTATCATCACAAAGCGCAGTATGATTTTCTTTAAAAAATCATCTCTGTAAAGTCTAGAAAATAAATAGCTTTTTGAATAAGTGTTTACTATTAGTGCTTTCAGGAAGTAGATTCTTTGCTATTAAATGCTCCATCTGGCATATTGAAGTGTTATAAGAACATTGTACAAATGTTTCTGCTCTAAAAACATCCATCTTATTTTTATAAATCCATTTATAAGCAAATGATTTCTTGTAGAAATCTTCACATATATCGTTTTCATTTGTCAACTAATTTAAGTGCAAAGAGTTACCATTAATTTATTAGTCTGTCCCCCATACCAGGAACTACTGGATGTATTCTATTTATTTCATTCTTTAGCAATAGCACTGTTTTAGCTAGAACAAATAAGAAACTCATTTTTACATATTTTATATTAAGTACAGATTTTTAAGTACTTAAAGTGGAAAACTGAATGATTAACAGGTGTTCTAAGTTTAAGAAACTGACTTCAATTTTAGTTACTCTAAGAACACTTTTCTTGTTGCCTTAACTGTTTAAGGTCTAAGAAGTGGTCCTTGACTTCAGGACACTACTTTTTAGATAGTTTTAGTTTTGAGGATAATATTTTTGGAAAATTACTTGCAAAAGGCTTGCAATATGATGAAGATACTGACAGTTCAAAAACCTTCATTTTCTCTTTCTTCTAGCATTTATGAGTTCTTCTACCTTGGGTATATTATTTTCAATTAAACAGTTTTGAGAAACATTAAAGAAAGTATTAAAAAGTTACACTTAAATTAAAAATTAGGCAAATGAATGACTCCAAAACTTTTCAAAGGATCAAAGTGTTTAGCAATTCTATCCAAGAGTTATTTGATTTTCTAGAGAAAAATGCCTTCGATTAATTGAATATTTACCATTAATTTTGACTCAGGCTCTTTAGCATAACATGATATCTTCCATATGTTTGTCTGGTAGAGATAAAACTTATTTCTGTTCTGTATATCAGATAATAGTAACCCAGAGGTTACTGTTTTGTTGCCTTATAATCCTATTGACCTGTTTTACATCTCAATTGTTAATCTCTTTCTATAATTTTTTCAATGCTGACACATACTCACTATGTACTCTATAATATGTATTCATTACTCACAGCATACTACCAAAATTTCTTTTAAACTGAATTTACCATTGTTCAGTTTCAACCATTAATCGCTAAATGTGGCACATATTCATCCTATATTTGTATGAATCATTAATAATGTTTGGAAAATGTACTTTGACAAAAGCTATCAGTATATCTTTGCTGTTGAAACAGAGTTTTCTTTCTTAATACCATTTCTTTCTTCAGTTCAGTTCAGTCGCTCAGTCGTGTCTGACTCTTGGTGACCCCATGAATTGCAGCACGCCAGGCCTCCATGTCCATCACCAACTCCCAGAGATCACTCAAACCCACATCCATCGAATCAGTGATGCCATCCAGCCATCTCATCCTCTGTCATCCCCTTCTCCTCCTGCCCCCAATCCCTCCCAGCATCAGAGTCTTTTCCAATGAGTCAACTCTTCACATGAGGTGGCCAAAGTACTGGAGTTTCAGCTTTAGCATCAGTCCTTCCAAAGAAACCCAGGGCTGATCTCCTTTAGAACGGACTGGTTGGACCTCCTTGCAGTCCAAGGGACCCTCAAGAGTCTTCTCCAACACCACAGTTCAAAAGCATCATTTCGTCGGCACTCAGCCTTCTTCACAGTCCAACTCTCACATCCATACATGACCACAGGAAAAACCATAGCCTTAACTAGACGGACCTTTGTTGGCAAAATAATGTCTCTGCTTTTGAATATACTATCTATGTTGGTCATAACTTTCCTTCCAAGGAATAAGCGTCTTTTAATTTCATAGTAGCGATCACCATCTGCAGTGATTTTGGACCCCCAAAAAATAAAGTCTGACGCTGTTTCCACTGTTTCCCCATCTATTTCCCATGAAGTGATGGGACTGGATGCCGTGATCTTTGTTTTCTGAATGTTGAGCTTTAAGCCAACTTTTTCACTCTCCATTTTCACTTTCATCAAGAGCCTTTTTTGTTCCTCTTCACTTTCTGCCATAAGGGTGGTGTCATCTGCATATCTGAGGTTATTGATATTTCTCCCATCAATCTTGATTCCAGCTTGTGCTTCTTCAGGCCAGTGTTTCTCATGATGTACTCTGCATAGAAGTTAAATAAGCAGAGTGACAATAGACAGCCTTGACATACTCCTTTTCCTATTTGGAACCAGTCTGGTTTTCCATGTCCAGTTCTAACTGTTGCTTCCTGACCTGAATATAGATTTTTCAAGAGGCAGGTCAGGTGGTCTGGTATTCCCATCTCTTTCACAATTTCCCACAGTTTATTGTGATCCACACAG
>NW_011495013.1:5182495-5183381 GCF_000754665.1 Bison bison bison
CAGTAATTTGAACATTCTTTGGCATTGCCTTTCTTTGGGATTGGAATGAAACTGACCTTTTCCAGTCCTGTGGCCACTGCTGAGTGTTCCAAATTTGCTGGCATATTGAGTGAAGCACTTTCACAGCATCATCTTTCAGGATTTGAAATAGCTCAACTGGAATTCCATCACCTCCACTAGCTTTGTTCGTAGTGATGCTTTCTAAGACCCATTTGACTTCACATTCCAGGATGTCTGGCTCTAGGTGAGTGATCACACCATCATGATTATCTTGGTTGTGAATATCTTTTCTGTATAGTTCTTCTGTGTATTCTTGCCACCTCTTGTTAATATCTACTGCTTCTGTTAGGTCCCTACCATTTCTGTCCTTCATCAAGCCTATCTTTGCATGAAATGTTCCCTTGGTATCTCTAATTTTCTTGAAGAGATGTCTAGTCTTTCCCATTCTGTTGTTTTCCTCTATTTCTTTGTGCCGATAGCTGAGGAAGGCTTTCTTATCTCTCCTTGCTATTCTTTGGAACTCTGCATTCAGATGCTTATATCTTTCTTTTTCTCCTTTGTTTTTTGGTTCTCTTCTTTTCACAGTTATTTGTAAGGCCTCTCCAGACAGCCATCTTGCTTTTTTGCATTTCTTTTCCATGGCGATGGTCTTGATCCTTGTCTCCTGTACAATGTCATGAACCTCATTCCATAGTTCATCAGGCACTCTATCTATCAGATCTAGGCCCTTAAATCTATTTCTCACTTCCACTGTATAATCATAAGGGATTTGATTTAGGTCATATCTGAATGGTCTAGTGGTTTTCCCTAATTTCTTCAATTTAAGTCTGAATTTGGCAATAAGGAGTTCATGATCTGAGTCACAGTCAGCTCCTGGTCTTGTTTT
>NW_011495013.1:5183481-5186957 GCF_000754665.1 Bison bison bison
GATTGGTGTTGACCATCTGGTGATGTCCATGTGTAGAGTCTTCTCTTGTGTTGTTGGAAGAGGGTGTTTGCTATGACCAGTGCGTTGTCTTGGCAAAACTCTATTAGCCCTGCTTCATTCTGTACTCCAGGGCCAAATTTGCCCATTATTCCAGGTGTTTCTTGACTTCCTACTTTTGCATTCCAGTCCCCTATAATGAAAATGACATCTTTTTTGGGTGTTAGTTCTAAAAGGTCTTGTAGGAGATGAGGCAAGAGTGAATGTCGACATTCTAGAAATCAGCAAACTAAAATGGACTGGAATGGGTGAATTTAACTCAGATGACCATTATATCTACTACTGTGGGCAGGAAACCCTTAGAAGAAATGAATTAGCAATGGTGGTCAACAAAAGAGTCTGAAATGCAGTACTTGGATGCAATCTCAAAAACGACAGAATGATCTCTGTTCGTTTCCAAGGCAAACCATTCAATATCACAGTAATCCAGGTCTATTATGTACTCTCCATACAAATTAAATAAGCAGGGTGAGAATAGAGAGCCTTCACATATTCCTTTCCCAATTTTGAACCAGTCTATTGTTCCATGTCTGGTTCTAACTGTTGCTTCTTAACATATATACAGGTTTTTCAGTAAACAGGTAATGTGGTCTGATATTCCCATCTCTTTAAGAATTTTTCAGTTTGTTGTGATCTACACAGTCAAATGCTTAGCCTAGTCAATGAAGCAGAAGTAATTTTTTTTTTCTGGAATTTCCTTGCTTTTTTTGTGATCCAACAGATGTTGGCAATTTAACCCTCGGATTTTATGCAACTAGTAAATTAGAAGCCCTGAATTATCTGGAGCAATATAAAGAGCATTTAGATATTTACACATTTGAACACAACAAATAAATAGCTGGGAAACAAATATCTTTGTGATGCACACATTTAAAATATGTAATTAATAACAACTTACTATATAGCACAGGGAACTCTACTCAGTAATCTTAATCACCATTATGTGAAAAAAATCTAAAAAGAGAGGATATGTATATGTATAACTGATTCACATTGCCACCCAATAGAAACTAACACTGTAAATAAACTATACTCTAATAAGAATTAATTAAAAATACGATATTTAGGACATAAATATTAGATTCTCCAAAATACTCAATATAGGAGGAATGCAGATATAAAAACTGAACATAATTCAAGTCACTAAAATTTGATCTAAGAAGAAAAAGCAAACTATAAAGAATAGTATGTGTGGAATATACCCATAATCACAGAACTCTATCTCTGAGAATACATAATTTAATTGTTTGTTTAAATCTTTTACACCTATCATTTTTATAAAATTACATCCTCAAATACATAAATTGTAAATCTAAATTGATATTGTCAAATTATTATCATTAATAATGGGGTTTTATTTACACAATGAAACTAATAAATTATTATTAAGTAATGGTCATATGATTGTTGTCACTAAACCCCAAAACACACACAAAAATGAGTTCATTTATATGACAAGTATCCCCTTTTAATTATGTCAATATCTTATATTTCCCTTCAGTAACATCTATATAACCTACTTATGGGGGATAAAAACCCTGTCCCAAAAGATTATACTAAAGCTAGGAAACAGATCCCAGAAAGGTAAACTAAGAAGTGAAGGGGTTAATCTGTGAATGTAAAGGGAAAATTAAAGGCAATATTGTAGATTTCAGAGCTGATAATTCAATAACCAAGTGTCAGATTTGTTTATATCATTTTGTAAAATCTTTCATCATATTAACAATAATTATGTTAAATTCAAAATTCTCACCTTACAACCAAGGTCCCCTCCTTTATCTGTTATGAAAGTATTATTGTAATCCAAGAGTGGGCTGATAGGACAGAGGAAAGAGAATAATTTGTAAGTAAAGTCTTCCCTGGTGGCTCAATGGTAAAGCATCCACCCGCCAATGCAGGAGATGCCAGAGACCTGAGTTCTATCCCTGGGTTGGTAAGATCCCCTAGAGGAGGAAATGGCAGCCCACTCCCATATTCTTTCCTGGGAAATTCCATGGACAGAGGAACCTGGTGAGCTAGATTCTGCTGCTGCTGCTAAGTCGCTTCAGTCATGTCCGACTCTGTGTGACCCCATAGACGACAGCCCATCAGGCTCCGCCGTCCCTGGGATTCTCCAGGCAAGAACACTGGAGTGGGTTGCCATTTCCCTCTTCAATGCATGAAGGTGAAAAGTGAAAGTGAAGTCACTCAGTCGTGTCTGACTCTTTGAGACCCCACGGACTGCAGCCTACCAGGCTTCTCCATCCATGGGATTTTCCAGGCAAGAGTACTGGAGTGGGGTGCCATTGCCTTCTCCAAGCTAGAGTCTATGGGGTAGCAAAGGGTTGGATATGACTGAGCAACTAAGTAGAAAGATAAAAACTTACCTGGGACTAAAAACTGTGGAGTAAGAAATATCAGGAACTCATTTTTCCATTGAAGCAACAGCTGGGCTGGCATCTGCTTTAAGAATCAACGTTCTGAAACTCTGGAATCTAGTTAAAGATTGATAAAAACCAAAGACTCTTTATAGGAGAAGGAAGGTAATACATTTGTGTAAGATCATCTTGGCATTTTGCTTTGCTTGCCTATCATCCCTTATCTCTTTTCTCAGAGATAGCTTTAGGGATGGCAGTCCATTTTCCTTGTGTGTCATGCTGGTGCCAGAGGCAAAGGTATGTATCCTTTGTCAATGAATTGTGCCTCTGTGTCTTATGCACCTTTAAGTGGCCTGAGGGAAAACCTTAGGGTCTTATATATTATTCTTTTCACTTTGGGACATGCTTAGGATTAGAGCAGTATTCTGAGCAGCAATTGTTAAAAATACATGAAGACATATATTAGTCACAGGTGCTGGTGGGACTGATCTTCTATGTGTAGAGCAACATAACTTCCTATAGCCTCAGCATTATATTGTGAGAAGGGTACTGTTGTAATAGTAAGACCTTATCACAGATGGCAAATACGGAAATGAGGGTTGTCTCCTGGGGTAATGGATATGGCGGCTAAAGATTGTCCACATGCCTTAGACACAATAAAGATAGGCTACAAGTTTATTCATGTGAATTAGAGAAGCACAAAAATAATTAGCTAGGAAACTACTGACTGGTGGTGATAGGTAGGCCAAGAGCTTTAGATCACTTAGAAGGTTTAAGATAGGGAGCGTAGACAGCACGCTTGTCTAAATTAATCATAGGGTATTGCTGCATGGTCAATTGCCGGGAGCCGGCATATTGCATATTGAGTGCATATTGCATATTGCATATTGAGTGCAGCACTTTCCACAGCATCATCTTTCAGGATCTGGAATAGCTCAACTGGAATTCTATCACTGCTGGGAGCCAGCGTGAGGAACTCCGCCCGTGGCAAAAGTCGTGAGGAAGGAGGCTCGGCATACGCAAAGGCGGGATCGAGCCTCAGGAGTCCCCCTGGAAATTCTC
>NW_011495013.1:5187057-5188858 GCF_000754665.1 Bison bison bison
AGAGTTAACTTACAGCTCCTGTTAATAAAGTTCCTGGGTGTGATAGTGTTTCAACCTACAAACTCCTTTGGAAGTCCTCTAGCCTGCCTGAATAGGTTTTTCCGGCCACATGTGATTGTTCAGAGCCTCCCAACTGTGAGAGGCAGGAGATGTTCTAAACTGTCTAAACACAGATTCCTTTGAGATTAAAAGATTGATTAGAAATTGTATTGGTGAAGGGTTTTTCACTTGTTGGGCCAATGTTTGCTGCTAAGTTTCCATATCCCTTACCTGCTGTGTCCCTGGCAGTGTATTGATTAATATGATTGGTGTAAGTAGTAGTTTTAATGTTTGTAACCTTGGACCCTTGAGTTAATTCTTTTTCTTGTTGTAGCCCACCATACCTTTGCCCTATAGGAATGCAACTTTAATGCTTTTGGAGGGTGGCGCCTGACTAGTCACCTTTAGAGAAAAATAAGTTTTCTGAAGAAAGGGTCTTAAAATGTTAACAGGCCTCTGGGCCAGAAGATGATTCAAATCACCTAAACTTTTGCATATGATATGCAAAAGTTTCTTTCTTTCTTGCAGGAAGAAAGCCTGGCTTACTGCATGACCTCTACCCCTGCCCCCATTATCCTCTATGCATAACTTAAGGTATAAAAACTACTTTGGAAAATAAAGTGCGGGCCTTGTTCACCAAAACTTGGTCTCCCCATGTCGTTCTTTCTCTTACCTTCTGGCTGAATTATTCAGCCTCTTTTCTTCACTGAATTTTCCTACTGAGCTATCCTTATTTCAGCTGCTTTTCTCCACTGAATTTCTTCACTGAGCTATCCTTATTCTATTACTCTTTATATCCTTAATTAACATTTAATTAAGCAGTTGTTTCCTGATACTCGCCGACGCCATCCCCACTTCGAATTCCCTGGATCCACCAGGGCTGGACCCCAGCAGTCAATCTGATCAATGGACCACAGCCTTGTCTAACTCAATGAAACTATGAGCCATGCCATGTAGGGTCACTCAAGACCAAGGGTCATGGTGGAGAGTGCTGGCCAAACATGGTCCACTGGAGAAGGGAATGGCAAACCACCTCAGTATTCTTGCCTTGAGAACCCCATGAACTGTATGAAAAGGCTGAAAGAAAGGACACTGAAAATTAAATCCCCAGGCTGGTAGGTGCCCAGTATGCTACTGGAGATCAGTGGAGAAATAACTCCAGAAAGAATGAAGAGACAGAGTCAAAGCAAACACAACAACCAGCTGTGGATGTGACTGCTGATGGAAGCAAAGTCTGATGGTGTAAAAAGCAATATTGCATAGGAACCTGGAATGTTAGGTCCATGAATCAACGCAATTTGGAAGTGGTCAAACAGGAGATGGCAAGAGTGAACATCAACATTTTAGGAATCAGCAAATCTAAATCTACCAGAATGGGTGGATTTAACTCAGATGACTATTATATCTACTACTGTAGGCAACAATCCCTTAGAAGAAATGGAGTAGCCATCATAGTTGACAAAAGAGTACAAAATGCAATGCCTGGATGCAATCTCAAAAACAACAGAATGATCTCTGTTCGTTTCCAAGGCAAACTATTCAATATCACGATAATCCAAGTCTGTGCCCCGACCAGTAATGCTGAAGAAGCTGAAGTTGAACGGTTCTATGAAGACCTACAAGACCTTCTAGAACTAACATCCAAAAAGATGTCCTTTTCATTATAGGGGACTGGAATGCAAAAGTAGGAAGTCAAGAAACACCTGGAGTAACAGGCAAATTTGGCCTTGGAGTACAGAATGAAGTAGGGCAAAGGCTAATA
>NW_011495013.1:5189375-5191531 GCF_000754665.1 Bison bison bison
GCAGAGTTCCAAAGAATAGCAAGGAGAGATAAGAAAGCCTTCCTCAGTGATCAATGCAAAGAAAGAGAGGAAAACAATAGAATGGGGAACACTAGAGATCTCTTCAAGAAAATTAGAGACACCAAGGGAACATTTCATGCAAAGATGAGCACAATAAAGAACAGAAATGGTATGGACCTAACAGAAGCAGAAGATAGTAAGAAGAGGTAGCAAAAATACACAGAACTATACAAAAAACATCTCTGTGACACAGATAATCATGATGGTGTGATCACTGACCTAGAACCAGACATCCTGGAATGTGAAGTCAAGTAGGCCTTAGGAAGCATCACTACGGACAAAGCTAGTGGAGGTGATAGAATTCTACTTGAGCTATTTCAAATCCTGAAAGATGATGCTGTGAAAGTGCTACGCTCAAAATGCCTGCAAATTTGGAAAACTCAACAGTGGCCAAAGGACTGGAAAAGGTCAGTTTTAATTCCAGTCCCCAAAAAAGGCAATGCCAAAGAGTGGTCAAACTACCACACAATTGCTCTCATCTCACACTTAGCAAAGTAATGCTCAAAATTCTGTAAGCCAGGCTTCAACAGTATGTAAACTGAGAACTTCCAGATGTTCAAGCTTGTTTTGGAAAAGGCATAGGAACCTGAGATCAAATTGCCAACATCCATTGGATCATCAAAAAGCAAGAGAGTTCCTGAAAAACATCTATTTCTTCTGTATTGATTATGCTGAAGCCTTTGACTTGTGGATCACAATAAACTGTGGAAATTCAGAAAGAGATGGGAATACCAGGCTACCTGACTTGCCTCCTGAGAAATCTGTGTGCAGGTCAAGTAGCAACAGTTAGAACTGGACACAGAACAACAGACTGGTTCCAAATCGGGAACGGAGTACATCAAGACTGTATATTGTCACCCTGATTATTTAACTTATATGCAGAGTACATCATGAGAAATGCTGGACTGGATGAAGCACAAACTGGAATCAAGATTGCCAGCAGAAATATCAATAACTCAGATTTGCAGGTGACACCACCCTTATGGCAAAAAGCAAAGAAGCACTAAGAGCCTCTTGTTGAAAGTGAAAGAGAAGAGTGAAAATGTTGGCTTAAAACTCAACATTCAGAAAACTAAGTTCATGGCATCTAGTCTCATCACTTCATGACAATTAGATGGGGAAAACAGTGGAAATAGTGAACGACTTTATTTTGGGGGGCTCCAAAATCACTGCAGATAGTGACTGTAGCCATGAATTTAAAAGACACTCTTTGGAAGGGAAGTTATGACAAACTTAGATAGCATATACAAAAGCAGAGACATTACTTTGCCAACAAAGGTCTATGTAGTCAAAGCTATGTTTTTTCCAGTAGTCATGTATGGATGTGAAAGTTGGACTATAAAGAAAGCTGATCTCTGAAGAATTGATGCTTTTGAACTGTGGTGTTGGAGGAGACTCTTGAGAGTCCCTTGGACAGCAAGGAGATCCAGCCTGTCCATCTAAAGGAAATCATGAAACATGATTGAAACATGAAAAAAAAAAAAACACTTTCTCCTCAGTTTGTTGAAATACGTGAAATGATATCAAAGAATTTCATAAGATGAATTTCATAAGCCATACAAATGTTATTTTATGAATAAATGTATTCTGGTAAATTTTAAAAAAAAATAAAAAAAAATAAAACCAAAAAAAAATAATAATAAAAAAAATGAACAACCCAATGAAAAAATTGGACAAAATATTTAAATAGATATTTCACAAAAAATATATAAAAATGTCTAATAAACATATTAAAAAAATAAATAAAGGAAATCAGTTCTGAATATTCATTGGAAGGACTGGTGCTGAAGCTGAAACTCCAATACTTTGGCTCCCTGATGTGAAGAACTGACACATTTGAAAAGACTCTGATGCTGGGAAAGATTGAACATGGGAGGAGAAGGGGATGACAGAGGATGAGATGGTTGGATGGAATCACCGGCTCAATGGGTATTATTTTGAGTAAACTCTAGGAGTTGGTGATGGACAGGGAGGCCTGGCATGCTCTAATCCATGGGTTCACAAAGAGATGGACATGCCTGATCAACTGAACCTCACTCATTTTCTGCATGGAATCTTCCATCTAGAAAAGCTAAATATGGATGATGAAGAAATGA
>NW_011495013.1:5191631-5216035 GCF_000754665.1 Bison bison bison
GGGATTCTCCGGGCAAGAAACTAGATTGGGTTGCCATTTCCTTCTCCAATGCATGAAAGTGAAAAGTGAAAGTGAAGTCGCTCAGTAAGTGTCTGACTCTTCGTGACCCCATGGACTGCAGCCTCCCAGTCTTCTCCATCCATGGGATTTTCCAGGCAAGAGTACTGGAGTGGGTTGCCATTGCCTTCTCCGAATGACTGCCATAGTTGGTTATTAAAGTCCAACATAAGCATGGGGAAAAGAGTTTTTATTAAGAAGTGTATGTGAATTCTATATATTTTATATTTATTAATTAGGACAATTGTTCAACAAATATTCTTAAATGCCCACTGTGTACAATGTGCTTTACTCCTAGACACTGAAAATATCAGAAGCAAAAGTTTAGGATCTGGTAGAAAAAAATACACAATAAGAAAGATTTACAACTTTACATGATAGTTACTGAATAACGTGCAATTGAAACATAGATGTAGAAACTACCAAAATCTTCTAGGGAAAAAGGATTAGCTTTACAGAAAGAGCAATGTTTTAGAAGATTGTATGAGCATAAATTAAACTGGACACATTCCAACACATTGCCCTGAATAATTACAATGGATTCTATTTTGTGAAAGTGGGTGAAAATATAGCTTTGTTAGAAGGTAAATAGTGTAGAAGCACTTCTTACCTACCAATATAAAATATTTAACATCATCAAATAATTCTTGTTAAAATTTAGAAAGTTCAAATATTTAAGTAGTCCTAAGATCAAATATTAAAAAATCCTAGGATTTGGAAATTCTAAGTTTAAATTTAAAAATATAGGTGTAGAAACAGTATAAAATAAATTAGAAACAATATTTTAATAATTATTTTAGTGATTTTTGTTTCATATTCTTTTGATATTACTTTTATAATGATATAAAACTCTTATTAAAATGTTATGCATTTCATATATGTGTATATATAGTGTTCAATATATCTCTGGTTGGCTTTGAATAAGAAGAGACCTTATGTAGACATGTGCTGAGGTTGCTTTCCAGGAAAAATGGATGAAATTATATTCCTTCTGGATAAATGTTATAACATTGGCCATTCTCCTATTTCACAGAAATTTATTATCATTATAACCATCTTCATTACATATTTTTAACTATAAAATATATCACATAGTTTCACTTAACATTTATTTGATAAATAGCATGATTAAAATTTTACAAATGTTTATGTGCCCTTCATAATTTTCTCAATGACTGTTGCTTTACCTACTCTATACATTTTTCTACTTGAAGTAGATTTTATGACAGATTTTTAAATTCAAATACAAACAGCAGTCTTTTCTGTTTTAAATGTGGGTTTATAGAATTTCTAATAAAACACTACAAGCAAAAATAACTTAATATAGTGCAATATTGCGTATAATCTTATTCAAAAACATTTTTAGTTGCAAATAATTAAAGACTTTGGAACTGCATTTTGTACAGAAAATTTCAAGCGGTTTAAAAATTATCAGCCGTGAAGAATAACACTAAAGAAATATTCAAGAAATATCAAGCAAATTCACACTTTCTTTTTTCAATTTGTTTCTTTTATCACAATTCCTTGCTATGCTTATGAGCATTAGAATTCTGCAGCAATAACAGTTTTTTAAAAACTGTTTGCGTAGAGCAAATGATAACATGGCGGCCCTACACCAACTGCCTTGAGAGTGAAAATATTGTGTTTACTTTCTGAATAAGGTATGAGGGAATAAATAAGAAAAAGTCTGTCAGACTACACAGCAGGGGGATGCTCGATCCAAAGCCAGATGAGACAGATTAGCTGTGGTGAAGGAAAAAGGAACAAAACAAACAATTCTTACTCCAGTTATGGTCTGGAAGGTGGGCTGATGAGAATAGAAGTGAGCACACAGCAAGCTACGCAGCCTTCCAAGAAAAGCTCCAGTGGTGTATATGCAGTGTTTCCCTCTTCTCAGCACTGACAGATGGTGGGGACTGTGGTGGCCACAGGAGCCAGATGATTGAAACAGTTTCTGTTTGTTTTAACTTTTAAGCTTTCTACGTTTTATGAGTCTTTTGGGTTATGAATAATTTGCTTGTTTTACTCTGTTCTTTGCTAGTTTTTATTCTTTCTCTAAGATAAATACCACTTTCTTAAGAAAACAGGTCAGGTTGAAAAACTTTCATAAAAATATCATTATTTATGAAAGCAATGATAAAATCGCTTTTAGATTAGACAATGTACTTTCTTTCATACTCTACAGCCAGTACCTAACATAGTGTCTGGCACAGACTAGAGCTTCAATACTATTCACCTAATGTACGAATGAATGATTTTGAATTGTTTTAGCATGTGATAGAGCAGAAGACCTTTCAAATGAAGAGTATTCACCGCATTACACCTGAAGTCTTGGTCCCTACTCTGTCTGTTGTTGATAATTCCTTATAAATATATACTTATTTTTAACAGGCTCTGACATTGCAAACTTGCCTGAGAATATATTTATGGGAAAACAGCAAAATTTCCCCATTATAACAGAGATAAATTACATTTTATAATTGAAAATGATTTGTAAAATAAATTCTTCATGGAAGTATAGATGATTTACAAAATTATGTTAAACTTTTGGTGTATAGCATAATGATTCAGTATTTTTGCAGGTTATACTCCATTATAGATTATTACAGCAAAATTGGTATCATTCTCTGTGCAATATAATATATGCTTGTTGCTTATCTATTTTATAGTAGTTTATATCTGTTAATTCCATACACTTTTTTTGCTCCTTCCACCTTCCTTCTCCCCTTTGGTAACCGCAAGTTTGCTTTCTTGCACCAATTTACATTCCCACCAACAATGTAAGTCTGTCTGTTTTGCATATACATTCATTTATATTAGTTTTTAGATCTCACATATAAATAATGTCATATAGTATTTGACTTTGTCTGACATTTCACTAAGCATAAATGATCTCTAGGTCCATCCATGTTTCTACAAATGGCAATATTTCATTCTGTTTTATGGCTGAGTAATATTACATTGTTTATATGTATATATATAAACATAAGCTAGCCATCTGTTGATGGACACTTAGGGTGCTTCTGTGGGCTTTTCTAGTGGCTCAGTGGTAAAGAAACCAGCTGCCAATTCAGGAGACACAGGTTCAATCCCTGGGTCGGGAAGACGCCCTGGAGAAATAAATGGCAGCCCACTCCACTATTCTTGCCTAGGAAATCCCATGGACAGAGGAGCCTGGCGGGCTACAGCCCATGGGATTACAAAAGAGTCTGACTCAACTTCACAACTAAACAACAACAGCAACATCTTGACTACTGTAAATAATGCTACTATGAACACTGGGGTTCGTGTATCTTTTTGAAGTAGTGATTTTATTTATTTTCTTAATGTAGACTCAGGAATGGAATTGCCAGATCATATAGAAGCTCTATTTCTAGTTTTTTGAGGAATCTTTATACTGTTTTCCAATAGCAACTTACATTCCCACCAATAGTGTACAAGGGTTTCCTTTATAACACCCTTGCCACACCGTTTGTAGACTTTCTGATGATAGCTCTTCTGACAGATGTGATAAAACACCTTATTTGGTATTGACTTGCATTTTCCTAATCATTAGTGATGTTGAGCATCTTTTTATGTTCTATTAGCCATCTGTATGTCTTCTTTCAGAGAAGGCAATGAATGGCACCCTACTCCAGTACTCTTGCCTGGAAAATCCCATGGACGGAGGAGCCTGGTAGGCTGCAGTCCATGCGGTCGCAGAGTCGGACACGACTGAGCGACTTCACTTTCATTTTTCACTTTTCACTTTTATGCATTGGAGAAGGAAATGGCAATCCACTCCAGTGTTCTTGCCTGGAGAATCCTAGGGACGGGGGAGCCTGCTGGGCTGCCGTCTATGGGGTCGCACAGAATCGGACATGACTAAAGCGACTTAGCAGCAGCAGCAGCAGCATGTCTTCTTTGGAAAAATGTCTAGCCAGGTCTTCTGACCATTTTCCCTTTGGGTTTTTTTGTTTGTTTGTTTTAATATAGTCTTGTATAGGTTGTTTGTAGATTTTGTATAGTAATCTGTCAGTTGGATCCTTTTGCAAATATTTTCTCCCCTTGTGTAAAATGTCTTTTTGTTTTGTCAGTGATTTTCTTTGTTGTGCAAATGTTGTTAAGTTTAATTACATCTCATTTGTTCATTTTTGCTTTTATTTATTTTGCCTTAGGAGATTGACATAAGAAAATATTGCTATGATTTATGCCAAAAAGTTTTCTGTGTTCATCTTCTAGAATTTTATGATTTTAGGTCTTGCATTTATGTACTTAATCCATGTTGAGTTTATTGTTATATGTGGTGTGAGGGAATGTTCTACTCTTATTGTTTTACATATGGCTGTTTATCTTTTCCGGTACTACTTGTTGAAGAGACTGCTTTTCTCCATGTACATTTTTGTCTCTTTATAATAGATTAATTTATCATGAATCTGGGCTTATATCTGGGTCCTCTGTTCTGTTCCATTGACCCGTGTATCTGTTTCTGAGCCAATACCACACAGTTTTGATTCCTATAGTTTTGTTGTATACTCTGAAAACTAGGAAGGTTATACCTCCAACTTAGTTCCATTTCTCTCCTTCAAAATTGCTTTCATAATTTGGGGTCTTTGTGGTTCCACGTATATTTTAGCATTATTCATTTTAGTTTTTAAAAATCAGCATGACTATTTTGATAGGGATTGTGTTAAATCTGTAAATTGCTTTGGATAGTGTGTCCAACTGAACAATATTAGTTCTTCCAATCCAAGAACACAGGATATATTTCTATTTATTTGTATCATGCTCAGTTTCCTTCATCACTGTTGTATAGGTTGCAAAATATAGGTTTTTCAGCTCCTTGATTAAGTTTATGTATAGTTATTTTATTTCTTTACATGGAATTTTAAGTGAGATTTATTTTTACTTTCTTTTTCGGATATTTCATTATTAGTGTATAGGAATACAGAACAGTTCTGTGTATTAATCTTGTGTCATGCAAACTTACTGAACTCATTTATTAGTCTAATAGTTTCTGGGTGGAGACTTAAGGGTTCTCTATATAAAGTGTCATTGTTATTGTTGTTCATTGTTCAGTCACTAGATCATGTCTGACAGTTGGCAACCCCATGAACTGCAGCATGCCAGGGTTCCCTGTCCTTTACTATCTCACAGTGTTTGCTCAAATTCGTCCAGTGGGTCAGTGATGCTACCTAAACATCTTATCCTCTGTCACCCCCTTCTCTACCTGCCTGTAATCTTCATCTTCCTCAGTTTCAGAGTCTTTTCCAGTTAGTCAGCTCTTCCCATTGGGTGGCCAAAGTATTGGGGCTTCAATTTCAGCATCAATCCTTCCAATGAGTATTCAGGGTTGATTTCCTTTAGGATGGATTTGTTTGGTCTCCTTGTAGTTCAAGGGACTGTCAAGAGTATTCTCCAGCACCATGATTTAAAAGCATCAGTTCTTTGACACTCAGCCTTCTTTATGATCCTACTCTCACCTTTGTATGTGGTTACTGAAAAAAAACATAGCTTTGACTGTATAGGCCTTTATCGGCAATGTGATGTCTTTGATTTCAGTATGCTGTCTAGGTTTGTCATTTCCTTTCCAGGAGCAAATGTCTTTTAATTTCATGCCTGTGGTCACCATCTACAGTGATTTTGGAGCCCCCCAAAATAAAATCAGTCACTGCTTCCACTATTTCCTCTTCTATTTGCCATGAAGGGGTGGAACTGGATACCAGTTTTCATGATCTTAGATTTTTGTATGTTGAGTTTTAAGCCAGCTTTTTCACACTCCTCTTTTACGGTCATCAAGAGGCTCTTAATTCATCTTCTCTTTCTGTCATTATAGTGGTATTATCTGCATATCTGAGGTTGTTGATGTTTCTCCTGGCAATCTTGATTTCAACTTGTGCTTCATCCCACCTGGCATTTCACATAATGGACCCTTCACATAAATTAAATAAGCAGGGTGACAAAACATAGCCTTGGCATACTCCTTTCCCAATTTTGAACCAGCCTGTTCTTCCTCCAGTTCTAACTATTGCTTCTTGACCTGCATGCAGGTTTCTTATGAGACAGATAGGTGATCTAGTATTCTTAACTTTATAAGAATTTTCCACACTTTCTTGTTATCCACGCAGTCAAAGGTTTTAGCCTGGTCAACAAAGTAGAAGTAGATGTTTTTCTGGAATTCCTGTGCTTTCTCTAGAATCCAACAAATGATGGCAATTTAATCTCAGGTTCCTCTGCCTTATCTAAACCCAGCTTGTATATTTGGAAGTTCATGGTTCAGCAAAACTTTACTTGCATGTGAAATGAGTGCAATTATATGGTAGTTTGAACACTCTTTAACAGTGATTTGCCCTGCTTTGGGGCTGGAGTTAAAACTGACCCTTTCCACTGCTATGGCCACTGCTGAGTTTTCTAAATTTGCTGACCTATTGAATGCAGCACTTTAACAACATCTCATTTAGCATTTTAAATAGCTCAATAGGATTTGCATCACCTCTACTAGCTCTGTTCATAGTAATGCTTTCTAAGGCTCTCTTGACTTCACATTCCACAATGTCTGGCTCTAGGTGAATGAGCACATCATTTTGGTTATCCTGGTCATTAAGACCCAAAACATCTGCTTCATTGACTACACTAAAGGCTTTGACTGTGTGAATCACAACAAACTGTGGAAAATTCCTAAAGAGATGGGAATACCAGAGCACCTTATCTCCCTCCTAGAAAACCCGTATGCAGGTTAAGAAACAACAGTTAGAACTGGACATGAGACAACGAACTGGTTCAAAATTGGGAAAGGAGTAGATGAAGGTTGTATATTGTTACCCAAATTATGTAACTTATATGAAGAGTACATCATACAAAATGCCAGGCTGTATGAAGCTCAAGCTGGAATCAAGATTGCCAGGAGAAATATCAGTAACTTCAGATATGCACTTGACAGAACTCTAATGGCAGAAAATAAAGAGAAACTAAAGAGCCACTTGATGAAGGTGAAAGAGAAGAGTGAAAAAGTTGGCTTAAAACTCACCATTCAAAAAACTAAGATCAAGGCATCCAGTCCCATCACTTCATGACAGTAGATGGAGAAACAATAGAATCAGTGACAGACTTTATTTACTTGGACTCCAAAATCTCTGTGGACAGTGACTTCAGCCATGAAATTAAAATACACCTGCTCTTTGCAATAAGAGCTATGATAAATCTAGACAGTGTATTAAAAAAAGAGAGACATTGCTTTGCCAACAAAGGTCTGTACAATCAAAGTTATGGTTTTTCCAGTAGTCACATATGGACATGAGAGTTGGACCATAAAGCAAGCTGAACACCGAAGAACTGATGCTTTCTAACTGTGGTACTGGAGGAAACTCTTGAGAGATCTTTGGACAGCAAGAAGTTCAAAACAGTCAATCCTAAAGGAAATCAACCCTGAATATTCATTGGAAGGACATGTGCTGAAGCTGAACCTCCAATACTTTGGCTACCTGATGTGAAGAGCTAACTCATAGGAAAAAACCCTGATGCTGGGAAAGATTGAAGGTGGGAGGAGAAGGGGGCAAGAAAGGATGAGATGGTTGGATGGCATTATCAACTTAATGGACATGAATTTGAGCAAATTCTAGGAGATAGTGAAGGGCAGGGAAGCCTGGTGTGTTACAGTCCATGGGGTAGCAAGGAATCAAACACAACTGAGTGACTGAGCAACAGCAAGATCTTTTTTTGTAGAGTTTTCTGTGTATTTTTGCCACCTCTTCTTAATATCTTCTGCTTCTATTAGATCCTTACCCTTTCTATCCTTTATCTTACCCATCCTTGCATGAAATGTTCTCTTAGTATCTCCAGTTACCTTGAAGATAACGCTAGTCGTTCCCATTCCATTATTTTCCTCTTGTTTCTTTGCATTATTCATTTAAGAAGGCCTTCTTATTTCTCCTTGCTACTCTCTGGCATTTTGTGTTCAGTTCGGTATATCTTTCCCTTTCTCCCATTTCTGTCACTTCTCTTCCTTGCCCACCTATTTGTAAAGCCTCCTCAGACAGCCACTTTGCCTTTGAATTTCTTTTACATTGGGATGGTTTTGGTTATTGCCTCCTGTACAAGGTTGCAAACCTCTGTACATAGTTCTTCAGGCACTCTGTCTACCAGATCTAATCTTCTGAATCTATTCATCACCTCCTCTGTATAATCATAAGGGATTTGATTTAGTTCATACCCGAATAGCCTAGTGGTTTTCCTTACTTCATTCCAGACATCATACTCCTTGACATTTACTTGATATTTACTCCTTGGTATTGAAAACTTATGTTCACACAAAAAAGTACACATGGATATATGCAACATATCTTTGTTAATAATTACCAAAACCTGGAAGCATCTGAAATGATCTTAATTAGATAAGCAGATAAGTATCCTGGTCCATGTAGACAATGCCCTATTATTTGGAAATAGAAATAAATGAGCTATCAAGTCATGAAGAAATATGGAGGAAACTGAAATATATAGATATTACTAAATGAAAGAAGCTCAGTCTGAAAAGCCTACATATTTATGTTTCCAACCATATGACATTCTGGAAAAGGCAAAACTATGAAGAAAATAGTTAACAGTATTTTGTAGTAGTAGGAGGGAGGGATGGATAGTCAAAGCACAGAGGATATTTAGAATAGTGAAACTACTTTTTGTAGTACTACAGTGTAGACACAAGTCAAAATACATTTGTCCAAACCCGTGGAATGTATAACACAATGGGTGGGCCCTCATATAAACTCCAGCCCATCAACCATAATACATACCCCATCCTGGGCTGGGGTGTTGGTGAAGGAGGCAAGGAGTGTATGGCAACTTAGTATTTGTCCTGTTATTGCTGTGAGCATAAAACTTCCCTAAATATAAAGTCTATTAAGAAAATGAGTGTGTTTAAAATTCTCTTGGGAATCTGTAAATACGTATCTAGGGATTCTGATTCAGTTGGCCTCAATAAGTTTAGATCTTTATGTTTTAAACAAGCACTTGGTTAATTCTGGTGAAGGATTTCTGTCAAGCGCACATTGAGTAAAGCTGATTTTAAAGCCTTTAAAAAGGTATCTGTAACTGAATTTATTATATATTTAACAGTACTTGCTCTTATGATGTTGCAAAGTGTGAAGATTTTAATTAATTATTAGAAGACTTGTGACCAGGGAGGAAAACTAAATCAATCACGTTATGTGATATTTTTTTAACATGTACATTTTATTTTCAGGAGGATGATATCTAATATATGTCAAGAAATGGGGCAGTTTTCAGTAGTATAATTAAATATTTTTTCATTAAAGTACATTCAAGCTTATAGTTGTGAATAAAGTATTCATCAATTAGCTCTCTTGTGGTAAATGCAGCTATTCACTTGGTCTCATCAGCAAAATCACTGCCACTGAGGTTTTTCTGTAATAATTTCAATTAATTTTTTTAACTTTTAAAACTAGACCAAGAATAACTAACTGATATCTCTTAAGTATGATTCCTCTTCAGTGATATGGAGCTCTTAAAAAACAAGTAATCTTTATTCTACAAGTGGAAATAAAGGAAATAAATTTGCTCCCTCCACTTATGAAATTCTGGAAGCTGAAATATGCTTAGTCTTCATGGATCTAATATTAGTTAGAATGATAGAGTATAGTGGGAAGCATCACAGAGTTTCATTTCTGATGGTTTGGAGAATTCCAGTTATACTCCTTTACCTTGTTATAACCATTTGTGTACAAATATCACTACTATGTATATTTCATTATTTAAAATCCTGATTTATTTCATAGATCAGGGCATAATCCTGGGCATTTGACATGGTTCTGGTGTTCAATTTTTTAAAGGCAGCATTGTAGTTGGAAAAACAGTGTACTTGAATAAATTACATTACTGCTAAAATTACAGTTCTATTATCTACTAATGGCTAAGTAATTTCCTCACTGAACCTTAATTTCACTACCTGAAAAACAGAGTTGGTAATAATTTCTTGTCAGGATTACTAAGAATTATGGTGGCTCAGATGATAAAGCGTCTGCCTGCAATGTGGGAGACCCAGGTTTGTTCCTCAAGTTGGGAAGATCCTCTGGAGAAGGAAATGGCAGCCTACTCCAGTCCTCTTGCCTGGAAAATTCCGTGGACAGAGGAGCCTGATAGGCTACAGCCCATGGGGTGGCAAACAGTCGGACATGACTGAGCGACTTCATTTTCTTTTCTTTCTATAGAAGTAATATACATAATCTGTAACCATAGTAAATATACATAATATATCGTTTATTTATTTACATTAATATTTATATCATCATCCTAAAACAATAACAAAACAAGGCCATTAAAAGTTATTGTAACTTTGAAAACAATAAAGAATTCAAAAATAAATGTTATCACAGAATGTTCTATGAAATAAGTAAATTGATAATTTTATATTTTCAAATATAAATAGCATTGTATGACCTTATAATTTTAGTATCAATATGCATATATAAAGGTGCTATACATTTGTGACTTTTAAAACTATATGGTTTTCTTTGACTCAGTGGCATAATACTATTTGTTTCATTTATGATACATGATATAAAATGCTTATTAGTAGCAAATGTCAAATTTGACAGCTCCTGGTATACACTGTGTATTTCATGCAGTAAAATACTGACAGGTGTAAAAATGATATAATTGTTTGCAAATAACTTATAGATGGCTTGGATCAGTCAACATTCAGATAAATGTCATCACAAGGAAATATGACAATTACTAAACTCAGTGAATTTAGATTTATTATAATAATGGGGTGAATATTTATATTTTATTCTTTAAATGCTGCCATCACCAATTAATTCACAATTTGTGGAGAAAATTACGATCTATATCTTCGCTAGGTCAAGAGATAAAACTCTATTAACATGATTAAAAAATAAGTGAAAATAAAAGTTTGGCTATAAAAAGAAACTGGCCAATATGGTAGAGCATGTTGATAGCTTACGGTGAACGATGTTGGATTCGTGAACAACATTGGATTTGTGATCTCCGAAGAAGAAGATTTAGCTTTGGGACCAGGAATGAGTCTTGATCACTCAAGACTTTTTGTGGAGCAGAATTTTATTAAAGTGAAAAGGTACAGAGAAAGCTTCCAGCATAGACATCAGAAGGGGGACAGAGAGTGCCCGCCTTGCTAGTTTTAGCAAGGGAATTATACACTTTTTCAGTTAGTAGTAGTGTTAGTCGCCCAGTCGTGTTTGACTCTTTGTGACCCCGTGGACTGTGGCCCGCCAGGTTCCTCTGTCCATGGGATTCTCCAGGCAAGGATACTGCATTGGAATGCCATTCCCTTCTCCAGAAGATCTTTCTGACTGAGGGATCAAATTGCATTGCAGAGCTGCAGGGAAGATCCACTTTTTTAGTTGGTTATTACAATAAATCAAAACAATGTCTCAAGGTTGTAAAGATCTTACCAGACCCACTCGTATAATATACATTCTAAGCTAACAGGATTCATCAGAAGGTTTTCAAGAAGGAGAAAATGTTCTCAAGCAGGATACATTGTTGTTATATAATCCATAGTACAGTGTTTAAAATGAGTTGTTTGTTGTGTAATCATCAGTTCCAAGCTTAAAGAAAAAAACATTTTATTGACTAAGACTAGGAATGCAGAGAAAAAAGATGTTTGTCTTTTCTGCCTCCTTGAGAATTCCAGACCCCTTTGTCCTCCTCCAGCACCCTGGACTTCTTATCAACCTGCCTAGGAATTGATTCTCTCAATGTGTTGTAGAAAAAATAATGTTACCAAGTGTTGAATAATAATACACATCCTTCTACATTAAGTATAGTTCAGGGAGACTTTAATTTAAAAAATAACAGTTTAGTCTATGCTTAACAATCTCAGGCATTGTTATTCTAATGCATCAGCTCTTGATAATCTTTTTTTTAAAGTTTTACTTATTTATTTTATTTCTTGGCTGTGGTGGGTCTTCATTGCTGCACCTGTGCTGCGTTAGTTGTGATGCGCGGGCTTCTCACTGTGGTGGTTTCTCTTGAGGAGCATAGGTTCTAGGGCATGTAAGCTTCAGTAGATGCAGTGTGTGTGCTCAGGAGTTGCAGCTAGCGAGTCCAGAGCACAGGCTCAGTAGTTGTAATGCATGGACTTAGTTACTCCATGGCATGTGCCATCTTCCTGGATCAGATATTGAACTTGTTTCCCTTGCATTGCATTGCAGGGTGGATTCTTAACCATGGGGCCACCAGGGAGTATAATATTTTTAGAAGCTGAAGTTCGATGAACATAGACAAGGGCAAAGATTCGAAAATGCTCATCATTCAGTTAGTTTTTCTGTAATTAATTAATAATTAATACTTAAGTACTGCTTGCTCTATATTTTTATTTTACACCATTTTTAAGAGTTGGGAAAAAAAATTCAAGTTCTCTTTCGGTGGGAATAAATTTAACAAATGTGGCAGCAAAGAGGTGCACTGCTTGCTTGCTTCTTACATCAAGTGAAAAATACCTGCCATTAAGGCATACAAGTGTAATTAGCTGAGAGACTCCATCTGTTAGTGCCTTTAGGAGTTTTTTCCTTTCCTGCTTTCGTGCTGAGGTCACACTCTCTCCAGGAAGCCCCACCCAATCAATGACTGAGCATGCTGGGAGTCCTCAGGCCTGGTCATTCCTGTCCAACCCAGGACTCCCCTAACGGGCAATCTGCTCCACATATTTCTTCCAGTTTACCTGGGACTATGGCAGTTCTGCACCATGGACTGAGCTTTTCTCTTCCCAGTCCTGCTTTCTGCCCCCCGCCCGCCCCAGCTTTCCCTTTTACAGGTGTCAGGTCGCACGGCAATCTGAATGCTTCCATTCACTAATCATCTTTCCCCTACTCTGGTTTATCTTTCATTAGTTATAGCTTTAATCTCAAAAAAAACCCTTACCTTCCTAACTTCTCAGTGTCAGTTGTGATGTAACATATCTTAATAAAATGAAACTTATTTTATATAATTAATTTTTGGTCTTTAATACATGTAGCAAACTTTAGTCACATATTCTAAAGAGATAAGATTAGAGAAAATGTCCCAGTTAATTGATGGAAAAATTCTTATCCCTTTTTTATTGTTGTACTTTTGGTATACAGACAAAGAAAGTGTTTTAGCCCATTTTGGCTGCTATAAGGAACTAACATAAAGTGATTAGTTTATGTTAGTTTATGTTCTATAAACAGTAGAAATTTATTTCTCACAGCCAAGATCAAAGTGCCTGTTCAGTCTTGCAAGAGCCCATATCCTGGTTCACCAACAGCAGTTATTTTCACTGTGTCCTCACATTGAGGGTGGAAGGGACAAGGCAGTTCTCTCTCTGGGGTGCCTTTAGTGTGCTCAGTTGCTCAGTCGTCCCCAACCCTTTGGACTTGAGCCTGCCAAGCCTCTCTGACCATGAGATTTTTCAGGCAAAAATACTGGAGTAGGTTGCCATTTCCTCCTCCAGGGGATCTTCCTGACCCAGGGAATGAACCCAGGTCTTCTGTGTCTCCTGCCTTGCAGGCAGATTCTTTACCCACTGAGCCATCAGTGAAGCCTTTTATAAAGATACTAATCTCATTCATGTAGGCTCTGTGTTCATGACCTAATCACCTCCCAAAGACTTTAGAATTATGGCTTCTCACATTTCTTTTCAACATCTAACCTCATCTATAAACAATATTATTTTTACATGTAATGGTTTAGTCACTGAGTCGTGTCTGACTCCTTGTGACTCCATGGACTATAGCACACCAGGCTTCTCTGTTCTTCGCTGTCTCTTGGAGTTTGCTCAAACTCATGTCCATTGATTTCAATGGTGCCATCCAACCATCTCATCCTCTGCTGTATCCTTCTTGCCCTCAGTCTTTCCCAGCATCAAGGTCTTTTCCAATGAGTAGGCTCTTCCCATTGGGTGACCAAAGTATTAGAGGTTCAACTCCAGCATCAGTTCTTCCAATGAATATTCAGGGTTGATTTCCTTTAGGATTGACTGCTTTGATCTTGCTGGCCAAGGGATTCTCAAGAGTCTTCTGCAGCACCACAATTCAACAGCATCAATTCTTCAGTGCTCAGCCTTCTATATTTAAATTTTTCATAATAAATTTCTAGGAAAATTTAGTATAGTTCTCATTTAAAATTATATTTGTATAGAAAAAAAGAAAGTATTAATAATGAACACTTTAGGTTATTAATGTACTCATAATTTTCATGGAATTTGAATAATTTAGACTTCCAGTAGCTTCTTAGAGGACATTATATTTCATTATTTTTATTGGATAATTTAGATTGATTTTTTTTGTTAATTTAGTTATATGATGATTGAATTTCTGCTTTATATAATGGGGTACAAAAACAATAGCATTGTTCCAAATAAATCCAACAAACCCCTAAAAATGATGATTTCAATTGGTTAAAGTGTTTTGTAATTTAGTGAACAAGTTATGGAACTGTTGACCTCATCTGACCTCCTAAAACTCTGTTGCAAGTTGGCAATGTCTGTCATTGCTAATTACTGTTTTGTAGCTTGAAAGCAATAATTTAAAAGTTGGTTCTTTGATTTAAGGGCAAAGAATACAAAGACCTCTGTTACTGATTCCAGAAAGACAGACTTTAACTTGAACCTGGAAAGAAGTATTTGGGTATTTTGGATCTGGTAGACAGGGTGCCTGAAGAACTGTGGGCGAAGTTTCGTAACATTGTGCTGGACAGTGACCAAAACCACCCCAAAGAAAAAGAAATACAAAAAGGCAAAATGATTGTCTGAGGAGGCTTTACAAACAGATGAGGGACTAATAGAAGAGAAGTGAGGGAAAAGGGAGCTATCGAACTGAATGCAGAATTCCAGAGAACTGCAAGGAGATATAAGATCACCTTAAATGAACAATGTAAAGGAACAGAGGAAAACAATTGAATGGGAAATACAGTAGAATGGGAAAACAATAGAATGGGAAGGGGGTCTACAGATCTTTTCAAGAAAATTAGAGATACCAAGGGAAAATTTCATGCAAGGATGGGCATAATGAAGAACAGAAATGGTAAGGACCTAACAGAAGCAGAAGAGATTAAGAAGAGGCGGCAAGAATACACAGAAGGACTATACAAAAATTATCTTAATGGCCCAGATAAACAAAATGGTGTGATCACTCACCTGGAATCAGACATCCTTGAATGTGAGGTCAAGAGGGCCTTAGGAAGCATTACTACGAACAGAGCTAGTGGAGGTGATGCAATTCCAGCTGAGCTGTTTAAAATCTTAAAAGAAGATGCTGTTAAAGTGTTACACTCAATATGTCAGAAAAGGTCAGTTTTCATTCCAATCCCAAAGAAGAGCAATGTGAAAGACTGTTCAAACTAAAATACAATTATGCTCATTTCACATGTCAGTAGAGTTATGCTCAAAATTCTTCAAGCTAGGCTTCAACAGTATGTAAACTAAGAACTTCCAGATGTACAATCTGGGTTTAGAAAAACCAGAGGAACCAGAGATCAAATTGGCAACATTTGTTGGATCGTAGAGAAAGCAAGAGAATTCCAGGAAAATATCTGCTTCTGTTTCATTGATAATGCTAAAGCCTTTGAGTGTGTGGATCACAACAAACTGGAAAATTCTTAAAGTGATGGGAGTATCAGACCACCTTACCTTTCTCCTGTGAAACCTGTGTGCATGTTAAGAAGCAGCAATTTAAATCAGACATGGAAAAACTGGTTCCAAATTGGGGAAGGAGTATGATAAGGTTAGATATTGTCACCTGCTTATTTAACTTCTATCAGAGTACATCATGCTAAATGCTGGGCTGGCTGAATCACAGACTGGAATCAAGATTGACACTAGGAAAGATTGAAGGCAAGAGAAGAAGGAGGCGTCAAAGGAATGAATGGTTAGATGGCATCACTGACTCAATGGACATGAATCTGAGCAAACTCCAGGAGATGGTTAAGGACAGGGGAGCCTGGCATGCTACAGTCCTTGGTGTTGCAAAGAGTTAGACATGACTTAGTGACTGAACAACAGCAACATTTTACACTTATTCTTTTTTTTCCAAAACATTGTTCAGAATTTGAAATGCTATTTTCCCCACCTTTCCTTTTTTAAAAGAGAAATTATTTTCCCATTTTAAAAACTAACCAAGGTGACAAATAATAAAAAAGGTAAAAAGGTGAAAATTCCATATTTCTACTCCTGAGAAATGTGTACAAGAATTGACCGATGATAGTTTCTGAAGTCTACACCTTTGGCGTCACAAGGTAAGAAGTTAAAATATAAACTGATTAACCTTATTATAAAAATCGTAGTATCCCTAAAAAACAAACAAACAAACAGTTTGTTTGGCTAAAAAAAATGTCATTTACTGAAAACATTTTTCACATATATTCAGGATTTAACATATGCCTGCAAAACCCAACACCCCCAACCCCGTACTTTGTACAGTATTCAGTTCAGATCAGTCATTCAGTCGTGTCTGACTCTTTGCAACTCCATGAATCACAGCACGCCAGCCTCCCTGTCCATCACCAACCCCCAGAGTTCACCCAAACCCATGTCCATCAAGTCGGTGATGCCATCCAGCCATCTTATCCTCTGTCATCCCTTTCTCCTCTTACCCCCAATCCCTCCCACCATCAGGGTCTTTTCCAATGAATCAACTCTTCTCATGAGGTGGCCAAAGTATTGGAGTTTCAGCTTCAGCTTCAGTCCTTCCAATGAACACCCAACATGATCTCCTTTAGGATGGACTGGTTGGATCTCCTTGCAGTCCAAGGGACTCTCAAGAGTCTTCTCCAACACCACAGTTCAAAAGCAACAATTCTTCGGCACTCAGCTTTCTTCACAGTCCAACTCTCACATCCATACATGACCACTGGAAAAACCATAGCCTTGACTAGACAGACCTTTGTTGGCAAAGTAATGTCACTGCTTTTGAATATGCTATCTAGGTTGGTCATAACTTTCCTTCCAAGGAGTAAGCATTTTTAAATTTCATGGCTCCAATCACCATCTTCATTGATTTTGGAGCCCCCCAAAAATAAAATCTGCCCCTATTTCCACTGTTTCCCCATTGATTTGCCATGAAGTTATGGGACCAGGTGCCATGATCTTAGTTTTCTGAATATTGAATTTTAAGGCAACTTTTTCACTCTCTTCATTCACTTTCATCTAGTGGCTCTTTAGTTCTTCTTCACTTTCTACCATAAGGGTGGTGTCATCTGCATATCTGAGGTTATTGATGTTTCTCCCAGCAACCTTGATAAAGACCTGCATACTTGCAGGTCAGTTTCACAAGTCTGTCCTCACACAATTCCTTGAATTTCATGGTGGTCTCTACTCAAAAAATTTTGCTTCTCTCAGCCACTCACTGCCAATAAAACCATGTGATAATATCCCAGATTTTGTGCATTCATTACCCTAGACCTGTATCTCTTCATACAAAAGAAACACACACACACACACAATTGTACTGTTCTAATCAGAGGAATGTTTCCTCATCACTGTCCTAAAGGCTAACACTGATTTGGGCTGCAATATCATACAAGGCCTTGCATAAAATACTAACCGTCTCTGAAACAGACCCTATTTTGTTCTCTCTTTCATCAGCCTGTCACATTAGGTGTGAGGCCGTAAATATGAGCTGTGAGAAAGGCAATGTTGCACAGAAGATAAGTGAATGGGGATTCTGAACCACCTTTTGTGAAACATTTAGTGTGACCTGTGGGTCTGTCCAGGCCTCATATATCATTTTCATGGAACAATACATTGCTACTGCATTCCCCTGACCTTAAGGCTTGATTGTTCTTACAATACCAAGCTTCTGATGGACAATTCTAATTACATAGTTACTTATCTCCTGTAGTCAGGCATTTAGTCTCTGCTAGGTGTGAGTGTCATGCCAGGAGCTTCTTTTCAGATGATGAGTAATTTTCAGTCACAGAAAACACGGCATTCCTCCAGAACCCAGAGGCTTCCTAGGAATCCAATATATTTGATTCAATGGATATCTTTAATACCACTGCATTTAACAGTTCATATAACCCAAGTGACAAGGCAGTTTAACCAAAGCTTGGAAAGAGTCTATTCTCTTTTGTTTCTTTCTCAAACCTGGCAACTTTGTGAATCTTTGGGCAATGTGTCAGAGAAATATCCCCAAATGTTATGTATATGTTATTTCCTAAATCTAAAAAAAAAAAAAAAAGAAGCCTATTTAAGTGTTCTGCCATATTTTTTAGTATTGTTCTTTATTTTTATCTTTTCAGAATATCTTGTTATACCCTAAATTTTAACTCTAAGTCATACACTGATGGGCATCATGCCTTTAAAATAAATAGGGTTTATCTATCACCATCTCACATGCATGTGTTTAACTAGGGCCATGGAAATGCTCGATACTTCCCACTTAAGCAGATCTAAATAGCATTACGTCTTCATTGAAGTGGATACCTGAAAATGCTGCAAAATATTAGAAAAATCATACATTCTTGATTCAGGCTATATGTGATAGCCTGAATGTTAATGTAACTCTGTGACAGGTAGAGACTGTGAACTGCTATTCTTCCCAGGTGAGTGTAAGCTACATTTTAAAAGTAATTTTTATTGGAGTATAGTTAATGTACAATATTGTATTAGTTTCTGCCATACAGTAAAGTGGTCAGTTACACATATTCATACATCCACTCTTTTTTAGATTCTGTCCCTATGTAGGCCATTACAGACTACTGAGTAGAGTCCCTGTGATGTGCAGTCAGTCTTTGGTTACCTGTTTTATTGATTGTATTGTGTACTTTTCAAACCCAATGTCCCAGTTTATCCCTTCCCCTTTCCCCCTTAATCATGTTTGTTTTCTACATCTGTTACTCTATTTGTATTTTATAAATGAATTCATTTCTACCATTGTTTTTTAGATTCCACATATAAGTGATGTCACATATTTATCTTCTCTGACTTACTTCACACAATATGAAAATATCTAGGTCCATTGTTAACTTGCATTATTTCATTATTTTTTATGACCAATATTCCATTGTATATATGTCCCACATCTTGACCTGTATTTAGAATGTGAACTAGTTTTGATCTTTGTGATCAGGATTTAAAAGAACCCTCCATGTCAAGTACCAGAAACTGTGTTGGTCTATTCTGGTAAAACACTAAGTTTGATATAGTGGCTGATATTGAGGTTACTACTTGGTTCATTTAACATTAGTTCACAGTCATCTGCTATATTCCATCTGCTTGTTTGGATTATATCCTGGACACGCACTGTCACATTGTGGAGATTTCTGAATCCTAGTTTGTTTATACAATAAATGTTATTTGATTTTTTTAGAAGATAATTTTCATAGCTAGGTTTGAACTGGGATCTCTGCTTTTGAGGCAGCAATTTTGCCTCAGTTCAGATATATTTTCCCTTTTAGTCAAGTTGCTTTGAATCTGTTCTGCATATTCATAGTTTATTGATCTGTCAGGATATGGGATAACAGAGATGAAAGATTCCTTTTCCAGCTCTTATACTTTTAGGATACTCCCATTCTCTTCAGCTCAGTGTGTACTGGCTATAGCTTTCTGATTTTCCAAACCAAGACATCTATAGGTTTTCACCTTCACACTCAGGCCATGGTGCTTGGATGCAAACTTCTCTTAACCATAGGCTAAAAGTCACAGACTTATTTGGACAGTTCCCTGTCTCACATCCTGCAGGCAAGTACCTACTCCTCACCAAAGTCTGTCTGCCTTTACTCACTATCTAACATGCTGAGTGGGGCAGATTCTATCTCAGTTCAGATCTTTCATCTTTATTTGTATCTTCCTGCATATACAGGGTTCTGGAGAGTGAGGAAGATGAAATCCATCAAAAAGTAACTAGAAAGAGTTTATAGAGCCTCAGTTTTTTCACACTTATTTTTGGAAATACATTCACTGAATGTAGAATTCCAGGTTGACAGTTTATTTTCCCCTAATATTTTGAAGACAGAGATTTAAATTTCTTTGCAATATGCAGGAAGCCTTAGCTGAATTGATGTAAAGCTCTGTACCTGAGATGGTCCTTTAGAATCACCCTATTCAAAGCAAACAGCCTGAGTGTCCTTTCTTGTCTAGAATGGCCTTCTGGTAGCCCTTGCAAAATATAGTAGATCTGTACAGTGGAATTCCATACAGAAATAAAAAAGAATATTGTACATGTTATAATATGGAAGATTAAAGAATAGTACATTAATATAAAGAAGCCCAGAGACAAAACAGCATATATTATATGATTCCATTTTCATAAAATGTTCAAAAAGGCAAATATATAGTAGAGAAAATAGAATAATAGTTGCCTGAAACTTGGTCAGGGAAATAGAGAATGAATATGAAACTTGTTGGGGAGATGGAAATGTTCTAGAATTGGATTGTGGTGAAAATTGCACAACTTGGCAGATTTACAAAAAAAATATTAAATTGGAAAGTTAAATAGCTTAATTTTATGGTTTATAAATTACATTTAACAAAGCTGTTAAAATTAAATAAGAGTTAACATAAACAAAAATTTTTAATGGAAGAATAAAAATGTCCACTACTTCATGTCCATTATAAAGTGAAAGTGAAGTCATTCAGTCGTGTCCAGCTCTTTGCGACCTTATGCTGTGGACTGTCAGGCTCCTCCTCCCTGTCCATGGGATTTTCCAGACAAGGGAATGGGTTGCCGTTCCCTTTTCCAGGGGATCTTCCAATCCAGGGATTGAATTCGGGTCTTCTGCATTGCAGGCAGACTCTTTACCCTCTAAGCCAGGGAATCCATTATAAAGCTATTACCAAATTCAGCAAAAAAGCAAGTGCAAGGATGTGGAGAAATATGAACTCTCTTGCATCTTTTGTGGGAATATAAAATGACCTGGCCAGTACAGAAAACAGGGTGATGGTTACTCAAAAAATTAAAAACAGAATTACCAAATAATCCAGCAATTCCATTTGTAGGTATATACACAGAAGAATTGAAAGCAGGAATTTAAAATGAACATTTGTGCAGGAATGTTCATAGCATAATTCACAATAGCAAAGGATGAAAACAACTTTAATGTCCCTCAAATGATGAATGCAAATAATAAACAAAATATGGTATGCATATACAATGAAATATTCTTCAACCTTAAAAATGTAGATGAACTGTGAAAACATTTTGCTAATGAAGAAAGCCAGACACAAAATGATTGCATGATTCCACTTATATGAAGTATTAGAATAGTCAGAATTCATAGAAACCAGATGTAAAATAGCGGTTACCAAGCACTGGGGGGACAGATGATTGAGAAACTGTTTTTTAGTGGGTACAGAGATTCAGTTTGGGATGATGAAAAAGTCTGCAGTTGGGTAACGATGACGCCTATGTAATAATGCGGATGCACTTAACACTTCCAAAAACAGAAACTGTTAAACCAATAATTTTATTTTATATATATTTTACCACAGTAAAAAATAAATAGCTACAACAGTGGTTCTCAAATGACCATGTTGTAGAATGCACAGACCAAGGAAGCTTCACTTTTACCAATTTGCTATTCCTGAAGCAGGTGGATCTAGAACCAGTATTTTAAGAAATACTGCCCTACAGATACAGGAAGAAAAATGCTGCATGGTCGGACTTACACAAGAAGATTCAGATGCTCTCACCACATACACACACACACACACACACACACACACACACACACACCCCTTGTGGTTATTAGATAAATAAATCCTGGGGATGGAGTGGACAGCATGGTGATTATAGCTAACAAAACTGTGTTGTTATGTCTGAAAGTTGTATAGAGAGTAGATTTCAAAACCAAATCAAATCAAATCAACCAAAAGAGACAAAATGTAGCACCTACCTTCAACAGTCCATAATCTAGTGAAGAAACAAACTAACTTTGAGTAAATGAAACCAACTATTAGTCTCAAAAAATCCCCCAAAGAGGTAACTATGTGAGATGATGGATATATTATTAGCTTGACTACAGTAACCATTTCACTATGTAAAGCAAACCATCATATTGTACACGTTTTGGGAGAGAAAAGTTTGTAATTATCCATCAAAATAAGAACAAAAAATATATTGAGTTCCAAATATATTTATTATGATAAAAAGAAATACATCAAGAGAACTAAAATGCATATCTACTGAGGCAAAAAACATGTGAGTTAAAAAAGGTAATTTCATAATGATTAAATATACTGTACATAATTCGTTTTTAATAATTATGGCTTAAGCTTATACATGTATAATAACATATAGGTATTTCATGTACACTGCTGTGGTAAGTCGCTTCAATCGTGTCCAACTCTTTGTGACTGTTATGGATTATTGCTCACCAGACTCCTCTATCCATGGGATTCTCCAGGCAAGAATACTGCAGTGGGCTGCCATGCCTTTCTCCAGGAAGGTATTTCAAAATCTCATAGAAATACAAAATAAAATTTAGGAGCATGCATTCTAAAAGAAATGTCTGTATAAAGAACCCAGACAAAATCAAAGAATACAGATATTTCAAATACATATAATGTTTGAATAGACATATGAAAGCATGCATTCTAAAATAATGCATCTCTTGTTTCATCCCTAAGAATATTTTATAAAACAGAATATGTTTTCTTTTAAAATTAAAGATTACAAAGATGAAAAAAATTGCATAGATCCCTCTCTCTGCTCATAATATAAAAGTGCATATATTAATTTTCAAAATGGAGCCAAGAAAAATAAGAAAACTGAACACTCTCCAAAATTGTTGCTTTCAAGGGGAAAAAAATAACATTCCTACACATGCTTAGAATATATAGGAGGTATATTAGTTTAGGTAATACTAGATGTATGGTAATCTACCAAAAGTATTAAATTAACAATTTGAGCACAAAAAAATTTAATCCTCATTGTTGATCAGCTTAAGGATGGTATTCTCTATTGTAACTTTCAACCTACGCAAAATGATTCAAGGATGCCATAACCATCTATGCTATGTTCTACCATTATCATCCAGCTGAATGAAAGGAAAGGTAACATCAGAGACACATGCCTTTTTCTTAAAAGCCTTAGCCAAGCTATGGCACACAATTTTCTCTTATTCCCATGGTGAGAATAGTCCTTGCCTAACACTAAAGAATGCTGATGTTTTCTAGCTTTGGGCTAAAATACAAAGGGAAGGACAAAGGTTTCTAAGAGCTGCTATATGTCTGTCTAAACGTGGCCATAAATGAATGGAATAAAAGTTAAATGTATGGAATATAGACAAAGCTGTATGTAGGAATAATCTATATTATTAAATGAAAGGGAAATCCCACACTAATTTTCTGCATTTGCTTCCAGTAACACTTCTCACAGTTTCCTCCAATGAAATCTGTAACATTTTCTCCATGAAGGGTACATATGCAGCAACATAAATAATAATTTTAAATAAGATAGCTGTTAAAAAAATAGTTGTCAACCCTGTGTCACTTCAGTTCAGTTCAGTTACTCAGTCGTGTCTGACTTCTTGTGACCCCATGAGGCCTCCCTGTTCATCACCAGCTCCCGGAGTTGATGCAAACTCATGTCCATTGAGTCAGTGATGCCATCCAACCATCTCATCCTCTGTCATCCCCTTCTCCTCCTGCCTTCAATTTTTCCCAGCATCAGGGTCTTTTCAAGAGTCAGTTCTTCGCAGCAGGTGGGCCCAAGTATGAGAGTTTCAGCTTCAGCACAGTCCTTCCAATGAATATTCAGGACTGATTTCCTTTAGGATGGACAGATTGGATCCCCTTTCTGTCCAAGGGACTCTTAAGGGTCTTCTCCAACACTACAGTACAAAAACATCAATTCTTCAGTGCTCAGGTTTCTTTATAGTCCAACTCTCACATCCATACATGACTACTGGAAAAAGCATAGCTATGACTAGACAGCCCTTTTTTGGCAAAGTAATGTCTCTGCTTTTTAATATGCTGTCTAGGTTGGTCATAACTTTTCTTCCAAGCAGCAAGCGTCTTTTAATTTCATGGCTGCAATCACCATTGTAGTGATTTTGGAGCTCCCCAAAATAAAATCTGCCACTGTTTGCACTGTTTCCCCAGCTATTTGTGCGGAAATGAAGTGGTGGGACCAGATGCCATGATCTTAGTTTTTTGAATGTTCAGTTTTAAGCCAACTTTTTTAAGCCTGTGTGTATGCAGGTCAGGAAGAAACAGTTAGAACTGGACATGGAACAACAGACTGGTTCCATATAGGAAAAGGAGTACGTCAAGGCTGTATATTGTCACCCTGCTTATTTAACTTATATGCGGAGTACATCATGAGAAATGCTGGGCTGGAAGAAACACAAGCTGGAATCAAGATTGCCAGGAGAAATATCAATAACCTCAGATATGCAGATGACACCACCCTTAT
>NW_011495013.1:5216135-5228379 GCF_000754665.1 Bison bison bison
TGGGCTGGAAGAAACACAAGCTGGAATCAAGATTGCCAGGAGAAATATCAATAACCTCAGATATGCAGATGACACCACCCTTATGGCAGAAAGTGAAGAGGAACTAAAAAGCCTCTTGATCAAAGTGAAAGTGGAGAGTGAAAAAGTTAGCTTAAAGCTCAGCATTCAGAAAACGAAGATCATGGCATCTGGTCCCATGACTTCATGGGAAATAGATGGGGAAAACAGTGGAAACAGTGTCAGACTTTATTTTTTTGGGCTCCAAAATGGTTGAAGATGGTGACTGCAGCCATGAAATTAAAAGACGCTTACTCCTTGGAAGGAAAGTTATGACCAACCTAGATAACATATTCAAAAGCAGAGACATTACTTTGCCAACAAAGGTTCGTCTAGTCAAGGCTATGGTTTTTCCTGAGGTCATGTATGGATGTGAGAGTTGAACTGTGAAGAAGGCTGAGCATCAAAGAATTGATGCTTTTGAACTGTAGTGTTGGAGAAGACTCTTGAGAGTCCCTTGGACTGCAAGGAAATCCAACCCGTCCATTCTGAAGATCAGCCCTGGGATTTCTTTGGAAGGAATGATGCTAAAGCTGAAACTGCAGTACTTTGGCCACCTCATGTGAAGAGCTGACTCATTAGAAAAGACTCTGATGCTGGGAGGGATTAGGGGCAGGAGGAGAAGGGGACAACAGAGGATGAGATGGCTGGATGGCATCACTGACTTGATGGACGTGAGTCTGAGTGAACTCCGGCAGTTGGTGATAGACAGGGAGGCCTGGCATGCTGAGATTCATGGGGTGGCAAAGAGTCGGACACGACTGAGTGACTGAACTGAACTGAACTGATTCTGTCTATTATAACTGAGTTTATAGGGAAATAACCTGACATCGAATATGAACAGGTACAATAATCCTAAGTCTACCATGATCTCAGAGGATATTGCCATCATCAAGTAGTGGGAAAACTAAAGATGAATAGTACCCTAGTGATATGTAGCATGTGAGTGTTTGTGTGCGCACATGCCCTCAAGAGGAATGAGAGTATTCAAATGGTCACAGCTTCCGCTCATATTACATATTCCTCTTGACTCTCAGGCATTAATAGAGCAGCCCTTATGGAAATTGATTTCTTCTCCATCTTACTACTGAAAAACTAAACAATAATTCTCAAACTATAGCATACCTTAGAATCACCACACAGATTGCTGGACCCTACCTTATAACTTAAAAAAAAAAAAAGATTAAAAACAGTAGTAAAAGAGACACTGATGTATAGAACAGTCTTATGGACTCTGTGGGAGAGGGAGAGTGGGGGGAGATTTGGGAGATTGGCATTGAAACATGTTAAATATCATGTATGAAACGAGTTGCCAGTCCAGGTTCAATGCACAATACTGGATGCTTGGGGCTAGTGCACTGGGACGACCCAGAGGGATGGTATGGGGAGGGAAGAGGGAGGGGGGAGGAGGGATCAGGATGGGGAACATATGTATACCTGTGGCAGATTCATTTTGATATTTGGCAAAACTAATACAATTTTTTAAAGTTTAAAAATAAAATAAAATTGTAGTTGGAAAAAAAAAACAGTAGTAGGCAGAATTCTAAGACATTTTGCAACAGATCTTAGTACAAAGTGTGAAATATACTTTTGAAGTATATATTTTTAATGCATGACGTATGAATTTGCTTAAAGGCTAGTTGCATTTCTTATGTATTGTTACATTCTACATTTAGCAGATGTTATATAACAACAAATATTTGTTTATTGAATAAAAACTTCCACAATTCACAGTAAATATTTTACAGAGACATTAAGAGATAGAGAAAAATTTAGTTCCTTTTATGAGACATTTTTAATCCAACTGGAAGTTTTGTTCAGGGTAGAAATTATCCTGCATTCTATGATCCTGGAATAATAAGACATTAGAAAAGGGAAGATCTAATTTCAGTTATACCAACACCATGTTTTTAAGGTATGATTTTATTATATCTCCATGAATTACCTTGACTCTCAGTATTTATCAAATATATGAACACATCCATTATCTCTCGGGGCCTTTATTTTCCAGCAATCCATATGCCTTATGCCAAAATACACTGAGATTTGTGTTCTACCATGTGTTTTATAGAATCTCTTCACAGACGCCATTTTTGAATTTGAGTTCTTAGACGAGTACAGGAAAACAGTCTTGTGCTAAGCTTAAGAGGAAACTAATATTTTCCATTTGACAATAGGATGTTGATAGAAAATCAGTATCTATTGTCTGAAGCAAACCCAGGATAAACCAGCCTCTCACTCTATTCACTTTCCCTGATTTTCTGTAGTGGTAGACACACAAAAGAGGGGAAAATATGGCCTGATGCTGGTTCATTAGAGCAGCTATATACAGTTATTCTACTTCATTCAAATCAATATATCATTTGTGATTTCAAGCCAAATTCAGAAGCCATGTGGATCCATTTGAATTACAGTCTCTGCTTAATTCTTCTTTTTTAAAATAGAAGTGTCACAGAGTAGTGATGATTAAAAAATAGTGATATTTGCCCTCAAATCTCACTGTTTAGCTGTACCTTCTTTTTTATTGGTTAATATTTAGAGATGACATTTACTGACTCAATGTAATTAGTAAAACTTTGTAAGATGGGCAAAAGAAGGGCATTAAGCAATATGATTATTTAATTTTCTCTGATCAGCTCAGGTATCCCAATTATGCTGTGCTGATTGCATCTAGAGTAACTAGTCATTGACTTGATTGCTTACAGCAAAATAAGCGAAGTACTGAGTTGTCAGTAAGAGATGTGAATTGATTTTTTCCCTAAATGACCTAAATGAAATGCTTGGTGAAGATTAAAAAAAAAAAAAAAAGGCCATGCTTGATTTTAGTTGGAAAGAAAGGATTAACGCACAGTCAAAATGACAATATCCTGCTTATTGTCTCCAAATGCACTTAAAATTTAACCAATTTTATTTATGGAGTTAACAAACATTTTATAAATTAGAGGCACCAATTCTTGAAGCTACTAATTGATTCACCTCTATCTTATCTGTGCTTAATACTTTGCAACTTACAGTGCACTTAACTGATGTAGTTTGATCATTATAACACTGAGCCATGAATAGGGAAGATTTTGTGAGACCCCTAGTTCATTGGAGGTGAAAGTATGGGCATTACATCTCTTGATCAGTGCTATACAACTTGTGAATAATAGCACACTGTGATTTTTAGATAACCTAGTAAGTTCATTACTTCATTTTACGCTATTTGGTCAATTTTCTTTGTGTTTTACAAACTAAAGGATATTTACTGTGTATAGTTTTCTAAGAATCAGAGGCTGAAACTTGCTGTATATAATATATTCTCAAAATTGAAACTCTAGAACCAGGTTGTTTGAGTTTGAAGGCCAACTCTACCTTCATGTGTGACGTGACCTGGAACAAGTTGTTTAAACTCATTTATCTCAGTTTCTTCATTTCTTTTTCTTAAACCAAGGCCAATATTAAAACTGGGCTATGGGGATTTATCTCATAAGGATGTTGTGAGGTTTTAATACTTAATATATTCAAACACTTAGAAGAATTAAGTATGTTACTTTTATACATTGCAGTTAGTCAGTTATCATAAAATGCATTACCATAAAGAAGACAAACAAACAAAATCTCTAAAGCTCATATACTGAATGTTAAGTCCTAGAGCCAAAAGAATTTAGGTTTAGATATTTATTAAATTTACCTGTGTGTGTGTGCATGTGTGTGTGTGAAATGAAACTATTCGATTATTTGGTAATCTGAGACAGAGTGTTATTTCCTCACATTTCCTTGAAATACTCAGAATCATAAAACCAAAATACTGTTGTGCACAACTAGCAGAAAAAAGTTGTTTTTTTAATGACAATATAATGGACTTGTATTAAGCTCTTTATCTGGTTTGCCTCATTCTATTAGCAACCTCTTGCAGTGCATTACATTGTTTTATGGGAGGTGGCAATGCAGACTTCCACATTAACCTGAGACCAGACCTGTGACCACACTTAATAATACCTTGTTCTAACCCACTGTACTAATCAGATGGAGCAGCATTTGAATTGATTTAATAGATACGATGATTTGAATAACAATTATTGCAATGAACCCTGCAGATATAAGAAAAGGGATGTATTTTAGCCTTGAAATGGTATTAGCCTACCAGTGTAATAGACTGTCTATTTATCTACACCTAATACATTTTCTCTCTATATTTAAATAACTGCTGGTTTTAATGAATTTTATTGAACTTGGAAATTGCCCTAAAATTTCAGCTTATGCACTTGTATACACTACTGAATATTTATGACTTTGTAACATCACTGTAGGAGCTCTGTATGACCATTATAAGTACTGCTTTTTAAGGGATGCTTACCTTGGAAGACAAAATTGGCATGCCATTATATAGCTAATCATAATTACACACTTTTTTTTTCATTTTGCATTCACCAAATTCAGTATCTGTTTTGTTATTGGTTAAGATATTTGAACACAAAATATTACCTATTCATATAATATGTTTAATTCTTTACTATGATGTCTTTCCTGACATCTTTATTGAAAGTACTCAACACTCATTTTTCTCTATCTCTGGCAGTTTTTACCACCTAAAATTATTCTATTTCATTTTGTTTTATTTTTCTCTCTATTGGTTCACTGGAATTATATTTGTCTTATGGTGTTTTTAATCTGGCACAAAATAAGTACTCGATAAAGTCAGATGAACTTTCTCAATTCTTTATTCAAAGCCCTGAGGACCACATATGTTAAGAATTCAAATAAATTTTTATTTTAGGTATGCAAAAATAAACACACACCAAATGTCACAGCATACTTCTGTAGGGCCTGGATAGTCCCCTACAATCAAATAATATTTTTTAATCAGCAAAACATATATATTCACACTAGTGAGTTGAATAAGGAATCTCAGTATACTCGTGTCAGTTCAGATCAGGTCAGGTTTTGCTGCCAGAATGAATTTCATAATTTTTGTTTTGTGGTTTTATCTTTAATGACTAAGAGGTACAAGACATAAAAATAAAAGAAAAGAAATACAGTTTATAAAAATATTATCTGAAGGCTTAAGTGAATATTATGAAAATGTCAAATAAGAAAAGTTTAATAAGTTGTGAACAACAGATCTGTCATTCTGTGTTTGAATATTAGGACCTAGTAGTGTGCCTAGCACATGGACAAAATTCAAGAAACTGTTAGTAAATGAATAACAGTAAAAGCGACTTGTATCTTATGTCCCTTCTCTGAACAGACTGTTCTTTCCATTGATTAACTCATTTAATCCTCATTATTACATGAGTTAGATGCTGTTTCTGTCCATTTCACAAATGAAGAAATTAAAAGATTATATCTCAAGGTCGCAGCACTGTGAGAGGAAAATGCAGTGATTCCATCCAAGAAATATAGTTACAAAATCTATGCTTTAACTGCTATGGTATGGTGCTTCGTGTATTCCTGTAATCCCTGGCATGTGGCAGTACTCAATAAGTATTAGCTAAATACAGTAGAGAAAGTCTCAACTAAATATATAAGCAAGCAAAATTATTTGTGTGTGATGAATTATGGCAATGTCTTTAACAAAAAGAGATTTAGAATTGGACAGATCTTGTCTCCATTGTGTATTGAATCTTGACCAGCTACTCTTATTTTTAGAAATTTACTCAACATCTATCAATTTCATAATTATCATCTGTAAAGTGGACACAGTAATTGCATTTTCCTAGCCGGCATTTTGTGAGAATTACGTCATATTCCATGCATATCCAAATTTCTGTAAATTCTACTATCAGGATTAGTTTCTTTTTTCTTATCAACAGTTAAGTATAACTGCAAGATGGGCTTCCTAGGTGGCTCAGTGGTAAAGAATCCACCTGCTAATGCAGGAGACTCAAGGGACCCTAGTTTGATCCCTGGGAGGGAAAGATGGCAACCTGAAGAGGGAAATGGCAACCTGCTCCACTATTCTTGCCTGGAAAATTGCACTGGCAAAGGAGACTAGGGGGCTACAGCCCATGGGATGACAAAGAGTCAGATACAGCTAAGCAACTGAGCACACACACACACATAACTGCAAGATATCTGAGACAGATTTAGTGGTCCATGTACCGACAGGACTGATGGACTTCACTTTCACTTTTCACTTTCATGCATTGGAGATGGAAATGGCAACCCGCTCCAGTGTTCTTGCCTGGAGAATCACAGGGACGGGGGAGCCTGGTGGGCTGCCGTCTATGTGATCACACAGAGTCGGACACGACTGAAGTGACTTAGCAGCAGCAGCAACAGCAGTACCCAAACTCTGTGTGTGTGTGTATGTGTGTGTGTGTGCGCGCGTGCGCTCACTGTGTTCTCAGGCGCTCAGCCCTGTCCGACTCTTCCCATGAACTGTAGCCCTTCAGGCTCCACTGTCTATGAATTTTCCAGGCTAGAATAGCAGAGTGGGTTGCCATTCCTGCTCCAAGAAATCTCTCCCACCCAGGGATCAAACACGTCTCTTGCTTCTTTTGCTTTGACAGGCAAATTCTTTACCACAGAGCTACCTGGAAAGCCCTGAACTAGTGCCTGCCCTCTCTGAGGTTTGAACTCAGGATGTTCAGATTATGAGACTGACATGCTGCCAACTAAACTCTTGTTCTCAGTTATTCAATCAGCCACTAAACCTAGGTATTGTGAAGATACTTTGTAAATGTGATTAATATGTACAATCTCTTAACTTTAAGTAAAGATCATCCCTAGAATTTCCAGTCAGCTGGCCTGCCCCATGAATTTCAGATTTGCCTACAGATCTTATGATCACATAAGCCAATGCTTTGAAATAATTACATATGGAATTTAGAAAGATGGGAACGATAGCCCTGTATGCGAGACAGCAAAAGAGACACAGATGTATAGAACAGTCTTTTGGACTCTGTGGGAGAGGGAGAGGGTGGGATGATTTGGGAGAATGGCATGGAAACATGTATAATATCATATAAGAAATGAATCGCCAGTCCAGGTTAGATACAAGATCCTTGGGGCTGGTGCACTGGGATGACCCAGAGGGATGGTACGGGGAGGGAGGTGGGAGGGGGGTTCAGGATGGGGAACACATGTATGCCCATGGTAGATTCATTTTGATGTGTGGCAGAACCAATACAATATTGTAAAGTAATTAGCCTCCAATTAAAATAAACAAATTTAAAAAAGAAATCATTATATAAATATAAATTAAATAGCCATTAATTTACACAGATAAAAATAAGTGACTAAATAAATAAGTAAATGCAGGAGAATAGGAAAACCTCCCAAGCAGAAGAATTCCAAATAATTTGTATAAATAGCCCTCAAGAAGGTGAAGCACATAACTCTCTACATAGGCTGTACATAGTGAATTTTTAAAAAGTGCATTATGGAAGGGAATGAGTGATTTTATGAAAAATGTTTGAATTGTAGTTAACAATAAAATATCAATATCTGTTCAATCCTTGTAAAAATGTATAATAATAATGTAAGATTTTAGTAAAAGGAAATAGTATAAGATATATAGCAATTTTCTGTACTATTTTTGTGTTTTTCTATAAATCTAAAATTATAGAATACTAAAATAAAATGTTTATTAAACATCTTCAGTCATACTCCCTCTAACTTCAACTACATTGTTGATTTAATTACACTAACTAAAATTCTACACATAATTTTGAGTGAACCTGCATATTCTCAACTCCTCTTTCATGTATTACAAACCATTAATAAAACAGAATTACTTTTGTAGATGTTTATCTCATTTATTATACATCATATTTAGTACTATTGTTGTTAATTTGTAATCTTATTTTTAGTTTTTGGAGATTGATTACTTCCTCTCTGCCCATTAAATATAATAAATTTATATTACTGCTGCTGCTACTGCTGCTAAGTCGCTTCAGTCGTTTCTGACTCTGTGCAACCCCTGTATCTCGTTGTCATGTCTGAAATTAAATGAGAGTTTCCCAGGTGGTGCTAGTGGTAAAGAGTCCACCTACCAATGCAGGAGACACAAGAGACATTGGTGTGATCCCTGGTTTGAGAAGATCCCCTGTAGAAGGAAATGGCAACCACTCCAATATTCTATTCTTGCCTCAAAAATTCCATGGACAATGGAACCTGGAGGTCTACAGTCCATGGGACCATGAAGAGTAGAACAACACTGAGCAACTAAGCATAACAACAACAAAAAATACTAAAGGAACAATATAGGAAATGTTTCAACTTGCTATTTTTGTTTTGAACAAAATATTTTCAGCAAAGGAATTATTTCTAAATTGTCTACATAGAATAGCTATCTCATCAATATGAAAATTAAGCACTTTAGTATAAAGTATAAGGGAGGCAATCTGATTAATACTTCATAAACCAAAGACACGGTTTCAAAAATCTAACACTATGTCAGAAAATTTTGTTAGTTTAATTGTAATGAGATGATTACACTTAAGCAACTACATTGACTTTTATTATTTCTGCAATATAGTACGACAAAGATATAAAACATTTTTACTTGGAGAGCTTTAACTTCCCATATGGATTTAAAATCTATGAATCTATGGATCACTTAATGGTGATATAAGCCTTATAAAATTTATCAACTAGTAATTCATTCAGAAGCAAATGGCAGAAAAAATAAACTTATTTAACTGATTAGAGGTTCACAGATCACAATGAAAATGGTACTAGGAGCTCCTTTGGCATGACTTTTCATTGGCACAAGACCAGTGATACATATTTAAGGCAGCAGGTAGGGGATTTGATTTAGGTCGTACCTGAATTGTCTAGTGGTTTTCCCTACTCTCTTCAATTTAAGTCAGAATTTTGCAATAAGGAGTTTATGATCTGAGCCAGTCAGCTACCGGTCTTATTTTTGCTGACTGTATATAGTAAAGAGAGATAAGAACAACTTCCTCAGTGATCAGTGCAAAGAAAAGAGGAAAACAATAGAATGGGAAAGACTAGTGATCTCCTCAAGAAAATTAGAGATACCAAGGGAAAGTTTCATGCAAAGATGGGCTCAATAAAGGACAAAGATGGGCTCAATAAAGGACAAAAATGGTATGGACCTAACAGAAGCAGAAGATATTAAGAAGAGGTGGAAAGAATATACAGAAAAACTATACAAAAATGCTCTTCATGACCCAGATAATCACAATGGTGTGATCACTTACCTAGAGCCAGACATCCTGGAATGTGAAGTCAGTGGGCCTTAGGAAGCATCACTATGAACAGAACTAGTGGAGGTGATGTAATCACAGCTGAGCTATTTCAAATCCTAAAAGATGCTGCTGTGAAAGTGTTGCACTCAATATACCAGCAAATTTGGAAAACTCAGCAGTAGCCACAGGACTGGAAAAGATCAGTTTTCATTCTAGTTCCAATGAAAGGCAATGCCAAAGAATTCTCAAAATACCGCACAATTGCACTCATCTCACATGCTAGTAAAGTAATGCTCAAAATTCTCCAGGCCAGGCTTAAGCAATGCATCAACCATGAACTTCCAGGTATTCAAGCTGGCTTTAGAAAAGGCAAGGGAACCAGAGATAAAATTGCCAACATCAGTTGGATTATCAAAAAAGCAAGAGAGTTCCAGAAAAGCATCTATTTTTGCTTTACTGACTAGGCCAAAGACTTTGACTGTGTGGAGCACAGTAAACTGTGGAAAATTCTGAAAGAGATGGGGATACCAGACCACCTGTCCTACCTCTTGAGAAATCTGTAAGCAGGTCAGGAAGTAACAGTTAAAACTGGAAATGGAACAACAGACTGGTTCCAAATAGGAAAAGGAGTATGTCAAGGCTGGATATTATCACCCCGCTTATTTAACTTATACGCAGAGTACATCATGAGAAATACTGGAATGGATTAAGCAGAAGCTGGAATCAAGATTGCCGGGAGAAATATCAATAACCTCAGATATGAAGATGACACCACTCTTATGGCAGAAAATGAAGAAGAACTAAAGAGCCTCTTGATGACAGTGAAAGAGGAAAGTGAAAAAGTTGGCTTAAAGCTCAACATTCAGAAAACTAAAATCATGGCATCCGGTCCCACAAACATGCCAAATAGATGGGGAAAAAGTGGAAATAGTGGCAGACTTTATTATTTGGGGCTCCAAAGTCACTGCAGATGGTGATTGAAGCCATGAAATTCAAAGACGCTTACTCCTTGGAAGGAAAAATATGACAAACTTAGAAAGCATACAGAGACATTACTTTGCCAACAAAGGTCTGTCTCATCAAGGCTATGGTTTTTCCAGTGGCCATATATGGATGTAAGAGTTGGACTATAAAGAAAGCTGAGCACCAAAGAACTGATGCTTTTGAACTGTGGTGTTGGAGAAGACTTTTGAGAGTCCCTTGGACTGCAAGGAGATCCAAACAGTCTGTCCTAAAGGAGATCAGTCCTGGGTGTCCTTTGGAAGGACTGATATTGAAGCTGAAACTCCAATACTTTGGCCACCAGATGTGAAGAGCTGACTCATTTGCAAAGACACTGATGCTGGGAAAGATTGAGGGCAGGAGGAGAAGGGGAAAACAGAGGATGAGATGGTTGGATGGCATTACCAACTCCATGGAGATGAGTTTGAGTAGACTCCAGGAGTTGATGATGGACATGGGGGCCTGGTATACTGTGGTCCATGGTGTTGTGAAGATTCAGACATGACTGAGGGACCGAACTGAACTGATAGAGCTTCTCCACATTTGGCTACAAAGAATATGAATAATCTGATTTCAGTATTGACCATCTCATGATGTCCACGTGTACAGTCTTCTCTTGTGTTGTTGTAAGAGGCTGATTGCTATGACCAGTGAATTCTCTTGGCAAGACTCTATTAGAATTTGCCCTGCTTCATTCTGTATTCCAAGGCCAAATTTGCCTGTTACTCCAGGTGTTTCTTGACTTCCTACTTTTGCATTCCAGTCGCCCATAGTGAAAAGGACATAATTTTTGGTTGTTAGTTCTAGAAGGTCTTGTAGGTCTTCACAGAACTGCTCAAAATCAGCTTCTTCAGCATAACTGGTCCCATACGATTATACAGTGGAAGTGACAAATATATTCTAGGGATTATATCTGAAAATAGAGTGCCTGAAGAACTATGGATGGAGGTTCATGAGATTGTACAGGAAGCAGTGATCAAGACAATCCCCAAGAAAAAGAAATGCAGAAAGGCAAAATGGCTGTCTGACTAAGCCTTACAAATAGCTATGAAAAGAAGAGAAGTGAAAGGCAAAGGAGAAAAGGAAAGATATACCCATTTGAATACAGAGTTCCAAAGAAGAGCGAGGAGAGCTGAGAAAGCCTTCCTCATCGATCACTGCAAAGAAATAGAGGAAAACAATAGAATGGGAAAGACTAGAGATCTCTTCAAGAAAATTAGAGATACCTAGGAAATATTTCATGCGAAGATGGGCACAAGAAAGGATAGAAATGGTATGGACCTAACAGATGCAGAAGATAGTAAGAAGAGGTGGCAAGAATACACAGAAGAACTATACAGAAAAGATCTTCATGACCCAGATAATTATGATGGTGTAATCACTCGCTTAGAGCCAGACATCCTGGAATGCAAAGTCCAGTAGGCTTTAGGAAGCATCACAATGCACAAAGCTAGTGGAGGTGATGGAATTCAGGTTAGCTAGTTCAAATCCAAAGATGATGCTGTGAAAATGCTGTACTCAATATGCTAGCAAATTTGGAAAACTCAGCAGTGGCCACAGGACTGGAAAAGGTCAGTTTTCATTCCAATCCCAAAGAAAGGCAATGCCAAAGAATCCTCAAACTACCATACATTTGGACTCATCTCACATGTTAGCAAAGAAATGCTCAAAATTCTCCAAGCCGGGTTTCAACAGTACGTGAACTCTGAACTTCCAGACGTTCAAGCTGGATTTAGAAAAGGCAGAGGAACCAGAGATCAAATTGCCAACTTCCGCTGAATCATGGGAAAGCAAGAGGTTTCCACAAAAACATCTGATTCTGCTTTATTGACTATGCCAAAACCTTTGATTGTGTGCATCACTGTGTGCATATACTGTGGGAAATTCTTAAATGTTAAGGAATACCAGACCACCTGAACTGCCTTCTGAGAAATCTGTATGCAGGTCAGGAAGCAATAGTTAGAACTGGACATGGAAAAACAGACTGGTTCAAAATAGGGAAAGGAGTATGTCAAGGCTGTATCATTGTCACCCTGCTTATTTAA
>NW_011495013.1:5228498-5235750 GCF_000754665.1 Bison bison bison
GACACCACACTTATGGCAGAAAGCGAAGAAGAACTAAGAGACTCTTGATGAAAGTGAATGAGGAGAGTGAAAAAGCTGGCTTAAAACTCAGCATGCAGAAAACTAAGATCATGGTATCTTGTCCCATCACTTCATGCCAAATGGATGGGGAAACAGTCGAAATAGTGACAGACTTTATTTATTTATTTTTGGGGGGCTTCAAAATCACTGCAGATGGTGACTATAGCCATGAAATTAAAAGAAGCTTACTCCTTGGAAGGAAAGTTATGACCAACCTAGATAGCATCTTAAAAAGCAGAGACATTACTTTGCCAACAAAGGTCTGTCTTGTCAAGGATATGGTTTTTCTAGTGGTCATGTATCGATCTGAGAGTTGGACTATAAAGAAAACTGAGTGCCAAAGAATTTATGCTTTTGAACTATGGTGTTGGAGAAGACTCTTGAGAGTCCCTTGGACTGCAAGGAGATCCAATCAGTCCATCCTAAAGGAAATCAGTCCTGAATATTCACTGGTAGGACTGATGCTGAAGCTGAATGAGGCAACCTGATGGGGAACAACTGACATTTGGAAAGACCCAGGAAAGACTGAAGGCAGAAGGAGAAGTGGATGACAGAGAATGAGATGGTTGGATGGCATCACTGACTCAATTGATATGAGTTTGAGTAACCTCCAGAAGTTGGTGATGGACAGGGAAGCCTGGCATACTGCAGTCCATGGAGTTGCAAAGAATCAGATATGACTGAGCATCTGAACTGAACTGAGCTGAACTGAAGTATGGAATTTCCAGAAAGAGGAAAGCAAATATTTCCCAAACATCCCACAGCATATTTACACTTGACAGCTCATTTGTATAACTGTTAAACATTCACTTTTGTTTACAAAGAAGTTTGGTAAAGTGATTATTCTAGTCTTTATAGAGGAATTGTAAAAAGAAGAATTTTCACTTAGTAATTAACCAAAATTATAATGGAAATCCAACCAGTCCATTCTAAAGAAGATCAGTCCTGGGTGTTCTTTGGAAGGACTGATGCTAAAGCTGAAACTCCAGTACTTTGGCCACCTCATGCGAAGAGTTGACTCATTGGAAAAGACTCTGATGCTGGGAGGAATTGGTGGCAGGATGAGAAGGGGACAACAGAGGATGAGATGGCTGGATGGCATCACCAACTCGATGGACATGAGTTTGAGTGAACTCCTAGAGTTGGTGATGGACAGGGAGGCCTGGCATGCTGCAGTTCAGGGGGTCACAAAGAGTTGGACATGACTGAGCAACTGAACTGAACTGAACTGATCCTCATAAGACAAAAAAGATGAAACTATAATACAGGTGTGCATGCTCAGTTGTGTCCAAATCTTTGCTACCTCATGGACTGTAGCCCACCAGGTTCCTTTGTACATGGAATTTTCCAGGCAAAAATATATGTGTGTGTGTGTGTGTGTGTGTGTGTGTATTCTAACAACTTAGCTCTCACATTTAGGATAAATATTGAAACAAACATAGCTTATTTTCAAATCTAATTAGCTTTAGTGGTATCATTTTTACTTAGTATTATTAATAATCATTTGGCTGCATATGTTAATATGTTAAATTACATTATAAGTAATATAAAGTGTATTTTCACTTACCCATGCAATATCCCTAAAAGATAAATGTTGTTATCCTTATTAACATATAATGGAGGTGAAGTTTAAAATGATTGATTATATGTCTTAAGATCCCATGATTAAAAATGGAATAACTATTTTAAATCCAAGGCTATGTGAATCAAAGTTCATATAGTAAGATACAGATTTAAGAAATCTCCTAGAATAGATATTGGGAGAAATATTGTTTTGTCTTCAAAGATTTAACCCCATATTTTGTGTCAGCTAATCCTGTGTAAATAGTTTTGTGTCTTGTGCACAAGATTTACTTAAAAAACATTTGACAATAAAAATAAACTGCATGACTGGCAATAAACAGCAAATCCATTGAGAAAAAAAATTAAATATAAAAAATAAAGTGAAATTATCTCTTACCACAAAATACATACACAATTGGCTTATTTATTTTAACATAGATTGTGATCAGTGACTAGAAAATGAGCTATAGAAAATGATTACTTCTTGTCACGCCTGAAGGTTAAGTGTTGTTGACAGTTTTCTGTTTTATTTTTCAAGGTCTTGTTTTCTGCTGGCAGTTTAAAAAATGTTAATAAAAGTGTTTCACTTACTTTCTTCCCTTAAGTTTGCAATAAATAATTTAGAATGATTTCCTATGGTATATACTGTGGATGATTTAATACTCCAGAGATAGACTGTCAATTCATGGGGCTCTGGATACATTATTTTGTGTTTAATTTCATTAAAAATAATACCATGTGCCTGATACTGTAAGGCAGAAAACCTTGCCAAAAGCCAATGGAGGAGAGAATGTTTGCAATGATTTCCCTTGACAGGCCATGCCTGAACATCTGAAAATTCTATAAGAAAAATAGAAATTCAGGACAGACCATTTCCTGGCAAAAAACCAGGAATTCATATTGACTGGATCGAAAGGGCTATAAATAAGTTATGAATAAATATTGAGCAAGGAGATCTTCTTGGGAAGTAAACATTGCATATGGGCAAGGATTTCAAAGAGCACAAGTTTTGATATCTCTTCAAATCAAACTTTAGGCCAAGAGGATATATCCAAAGTGCATATTCAACAAAGGAATATTTTACATAATTAACTGCTTTTTTTTTTCTTTTTTGAGCCTCTTTAAGCACATTCCCAATTAATGTTTCTTTTCTTCAGAAAAGGAAATTTTTGCATAAAAATGCCTTTTAGGTAGACTCAATACTTTTACTAGAAAAAAATGAAACAGTTTGCTTATTTAAAATACATTTGATCATGTATGAAACGAGTCGCCAGTCCAGGTTCCATGCACGATACTGGATGCTTGGGGCTGGTGCACTGGGACGACCCAGAGGGATGGTATGGGGAGGGAGGACGGAGGAGGGTTCAGGATGGAGAACACATGTATACCTGTTGCAGATTCATTTCGATATTTGGCAAAACTAACACAATACTGTAAAGTTTAAAAATAAAATTAAATTAAAAAAATACATTTGAACCAATGGTATATAGTTCAGTTCAGTTCAGTCGCTCAGTCACGTCCGACTCTTTGCAACCCCATGAATCACAGCACTCTAGGCCTCCCTGTCCAGCACCAACTCCAGGAGTTCACTGAGACTCACATCCGTCAAGTCGATGATGCCATCCAGCCATCTCATCCTCTGTCATCCCCTTCTCCTCCTGCCCCCAATCCTTCCCAGCATCAGAGTCTTTTCCAATGAGGCAGCTCTTCACATGAGGTGGCCAAAGTACTGCAGTTTCAGCTTTAGCATCATTCCTTCCAAAGAAATCCCAGGGCTGATCTCCTTCAGAATGGACTGGTTGGATCTCCTTGCAGTCCAAGGGACTCTCAAGAGTCTTCTCCAACACCACAGTTCAAAAGCATCAATTCTTCGGCACTCAGCTTTCTTCACAGTCCAACTCTTACATCCATACATGACTACTGGAAAAACCATAGCCTTGACTAGATGGACCTTTGTTGGCAAAGTAATATCTCTGCTTTTCAACATGCTGTCTAGGTTGGTCATAACTTTTCTTCCAAGGAGTAAGCGTCTTTTAATTTAATGGCTGCAATTACCATCTGCAGTGATTTTGGATCCCCAAAAAATAAAGTGACACTGTTTCCACTGTTTTCCCATCTATTTCCCATGAAGTGATGGGACCAGATGCCATGATCTTTGTCTTCTGAATGCTGAGCTTTAAGCCAACTTTTTCACTCTCCTCTTTCAGTTTCATCAAGAGGTTTTTTAGTTCCTCTTCACTTTCTGCCATAAGGGTGGTATCATCTGTGTATCTGAAGTTATTGATATTTCTCCCAGCAATCTTGATTCCAGCTTGTGCTTCTTCCAGCCCAGCGTTTCTCATGATGTACTCTGCATATAAGTTAAATAAGCAGGACGACAATATACAGCCTTGACGTACTCCTTTTCCTATTTGGAACCAGTCTGTTGTTCCATGTCCAGTTCTAACTGCTGCTTCCTGACCTGCATATAGGTCTCAAGAGGCAGGTCAGGTGGTCTGGTCCACATCTTTGGCAACACTTGTTATCTTTTGTCTTTTTTATAAGTCATTCTAACAAGTGTTAAATGATGTCTCATTGAGGTTTTGATTTGCATTTCTTTAAGTTAATGATGTTGAACACCTTTTAATGTGCATGGTGGCCATTTGATGACTTCTTTTGAGAAATGTCAATACAGGTTCTTTACCCATTTTTGACAGTGTTTTTTTTTTTTTTAAGCTTAGTTGTATGAGTTATTTATGTATTTTCAATGTTAATCTCTTATCAAATTTTTGGTTTGTGCTATTCTGTCCCACTTCACAGGTTGTCTTTTTAATTTGTTGATTGTTTCCTTTGTTGTATAGAAACTTTTAATTTGATGCAGTCCATTTGTTTATTTTTCTTTTCTTGTCTGTGCGTTTAGTGTCAGATTCAAAAAATATGCTGCCAAGGTCAACATCAAGAAAATTTTCTCCTGTTTTCTTCTAGTAGTTTTACAGTTCTAGGTCTTTCATTTAAGTCTTTAATCCATTTTGACTTAAATCTTTGTATATGGTGCAAAGGAGCATTTCACTGTATTCTTCTGCAGTTCTATAGATAGTTTTCCAACACTATATGTGGAGAGACTCTCCAGTCTTTATTGTATGTTCTTGACTTTCTGTTTTGTATGTTCTGGACTTTCTGTTTTGTTCCACTGTTTATATTTCAGTGTTGATTATTGTTAACATTGTAATGTATTTTGAAATCAGTCATGTGATGCCTTTGGCTTTCTTCTTGTGCAAGATTGACTCTTCAGGGTCTTTTGTGGCTCATGAATTTTAGAATTTTTCCTCTTTCTATTAAAAAAATTCCATTTCTATTTCAACAAAGATCTCATTGAATATATAGATTATTTTAGGTAGTATGAATATTTTAGCACTATTAAGTCTTCCAATCCCTGAATATTGGATGTCTGTCTGTGCATTTATACCTTGCTTAATTTTCTGCATTAAAGTTTTAAGGTTTTCTTTATAAAGTCTTTCACCTTCTTGGTTAAGTTTATTCCTAAGTGTTTTATTATTTTTGATATTATTTTAAGTTGCACTATTGTCCTAATTTCTTTTTTAATAGTTAGTTGTTAGTGTATTTAAACACAATCAACTTTGTATGTTGATTGTGTATCCTACAACTCCATAGAATTTATTAGTTCTAAAGATTTTTTTAATGAATCCTTTAGGATTTTCTATATATAAAACACCTTTTGTAAACAAAACTATTCTAGCCCTTCCTTTCCAATTTGAAAACTTTTTCACTTACTTCTCCTACCTGATTGTATTGACTATAACTTCCTTTATTATGCTGAATAAAAGTGGTGAGAATTGGCATCCTTTCCTTGTTCCTGGTTGTAGAGGAAGTCTTCAGTTTTTCATTGCTGTGTGTTAGCTGTAGGCTTTCATATATGGTCTTTATTAGGCTCAGGTAATTTCTTTCTATACTCATTTTGATGAGAGTTTTGTTTGTCAATGGGTGTGAATTTAGTCTCAAACTTTTTCTGTATCTTTTGAGATATTCATGTAATTTTATTTTTTTCTGTTAATGTGATAAATTACATTGATTTCCTTATATTGAATTAGTCTTGTATACCAAGGATAATTACACTTGGTTGTAATATATAATCCATTTGATGTGGTGTTGAATTTGGGTGCTAGTATTTTGTTGAGAATTTTTACATTTATATTCATCATGAATAATGATCTGTGATTTTCTTGTGGTGTCTTTGACTTGGTACCAGGATAATTCTGGAATTTTGAAAGCTTGTTTGGATCCTTCTGCTGTTTTTTTGGAAGAATTTTTAAAAGATTGGTATTAATTCTTCTTTGAAAATGTGATAGGAATCACCCATGAAACCTTTTGGTCATGGGCTTTTCTATGATGGGAAGTTTTTGATTACTGATAATTAAAGCTCCTTATTTGTTACTGGTCTGCTTAAACTTTTCTGATTCATCTTGATTCAATTTCTGTAGGTTGTATGTTTCTAGAAGTTTCTCCATTTCCTTTAGGTTACACAGTTTATTCAATTCAGTTCAGTTGCTCAGTCGTGTCCAGCTCTTTGTGACCCAATGGACAGCAGTACACCAGGCTCCGCTGTCCATCACCAACCCCTGGAGCTTACTAAAATTCATGTCCCTTGACTCAGTGATGCCATCCAACCGTCTCATCCACTGTCGTCCCCTTCTCCTCCTGACTTCAGTCAGTCCCAGCATCAGGGTCTTTTGAAATGAGTCAGGTGGCTAAAGTATTGGAGTTTCAGCTTCAGCATCAGTCTTTCCAATGAGTATTCAGGACTGATTTCCTTTAGTATGGACTGGTTGGAACTCCTTGCTGTTGAAGAGACTCTCAAGAGTCTTCTCCAATACCACAGTTCAAAAGCATCAATTCTTCACTGCTCAGCTTTCTTTATATTCCAACTCTCACATCCCTACATAACTACTGTAAAAATCATAGCTTTGATGACATGGATCTTTGTTGGCAAAGTAATGTCTCTGCTTTTTCATATGCTAAGTAGGTCATAACTTTTCTTCCAAGGAACAAGGGTCTTTTAATTTCATGGCTTTAGTCACAACCTACAGTGATTTTGGAGCCCCCCAAAATAAAATCTGTCACTGTTTCCATTGATTCCCCATATATTTTCCATAAAGTGATTGGACCAGATGCCATGAGCTTAGTTTTCTGAATGTTGAGTTTTAAGCCAACTTTTCACTCTCCTCTTTCACTTTTGTCAAGAGACTCTTTAGTTCTTCTTCACTTTCTGCCATAAGGGTGATGTCATCTGCATACCTGAGGTTATTGATATTTCTCCTGGCAATCTTGATTCCAGCTTGTGCTTCATACAGCCCAGCATTTCTCATTATGTACTCTGAAGATAAGTTACATAAAGCAGGGTGACAATATATAACCTTGATGTATTCCTTTCCCAATTTTGAACCAGTATGTTGTTCCATGTCTAGTTCTAATTATTGCTTCTTAACCTGCATACAGATTTCTCAGGAGGAGGTCAGATGGTCTGGTATTCACATCTCTTTAAGAATTTTCTACAGTTTGTTGTGATCCACACAATCAAAGGCTTTGGCATAGTCAATAAAGCAGAAATAGATGTTTTTCTGGAACTTTCTTG
>NW_011495013.1:5235850-5239179 GCF_000754665.1 Bison bison bison
ATCTGGAAGTTCACAGTTCATGTACTGTTGAAGCCTGGCTTGGAGAATTTTGAGCATTACTTTGCTAAAATGTGAGATGAGTGCAGTTGTGTGCTAGTTTGAGCATTCTTTGGCATTGCCTTTCTTCGGGACTGGAATGAAAACTGAACTTGCCCAGTCCTGTGGCAGTGCTGAGTTTTCCAAATTTGCTGGCATATTGAGTGCAGCACTTTCACAGGAACATCTCAGGATTTGAAATAGTTCAACTGGAATTCCATCACCTCCACTAGCTTTGTGCATTGTGATGCTTCCTAAGGCCTACTTGACTTTGCATTCCAGAATGTCTAGCTCTAGATGAGTGATCACACCATTGTGATTATCTGGGTCACGAAGATCTTTTTTGTATAGTTCTTTTGTGTATTCTTGCCACCTCTTCTTAATATCCTCTGCTTTTGTTAGTTCCATACCATTTCTGTCCTTTCTTGTGCCCATCTTTGCATGAAATGTTCCCTTGGTATCTCTAATTTTCTTGAAGAGAGCTCTAGTCTTCCTCATTCTATTGTTTTTCTCTATTTCTTTGCATTGATCACTGAGGAAGTCTTTCTCATCTCTTCTTGCTATTCTTTAGAACTCTGCATTAAAATGGGTTTATCTTTCTTTTTCTCCTTTGCCTTTCACTTCTCTTCTTTTCTTAGCTATTTGTAAGGCCTCCTCAACCATTTAGCCTTTTTGCATTTCTTTTTCTGGGGAATGGTCTTGATCCCTGCCTCCTGTACAATGTCACAGACCTCCATCCATAGTTCTTCAGGCACTCTATCATATATAATCCTTTGAATCTATTTGTCACTTCCACTGTATTATTGTAAGAGATTTGATTTAGGTCATATCTGAATGGTCTACTGGTTTTCCCTACTTTCTTCAATCTAAGTCTGAATTTTGCAATAAGAAGTTTATGATCTGAGCCACAGTCACCCCCTGGTCCCTTTTTTTCTGACTGTATAGAGCTTCTCCATCTTTGGCTGCAAAGAATATAATCAATCTGATTTCAGTATTGACCATCTGGTGATGTCCATGTGTCAGTCTTCTCTTGTGTTGTTGGAAGAGGATGTTTGCTATAATCATTGTGTTCTCTTGGCAAAACTCTATTAGCCTTTGCCCTGCTTCATTTTGTACTCCAAGGCTAAATTTGCTTGTCACTCTAGGTATTTCTTGACTTCCTACTTTTGCATTCCAGTCCCCTATAATGAAAAGGACATCTTTTTTGGGTTTTACTTCTAGAAGGTCTTGTAGGTCTTCATAGAACCATTCAGTTTCAACTTCTTCAGCATGACAGGTTAGGGCATAGACTTGCAGTACTGTGATATTGAATGGTTTGCCTTGGAAACGAACAGATATCATTCTGTCATTTTCGAGATTGCATCTAAGTACTGCATTTCACAGTCTTTGTTGACTATGATGGCTACTCCATTTCTAAGGGATTCTGGTAGACATTTATTGTTATGAACTTCTCTGTTATTGATGCTTTGCCATATGCCATAAGTTTTATATATTATGTTTTCTTTTTTCTCATCATTTTTTTTCTTTCATCTAAGTTGTGTGGTGGTGGTGGTGTTAGTCATTCAGTCATGTCCAACTCTTTGCAACCCCATGAACTATAGCCCACCATGCTCCTCTGTCCATGGAATTCTTCAGGCAAGAATACTGGAGTGGATTGACATTCCCTTCATGTATTATTTTATTTTTACTTGCTTTGAGTTTTCACATTTTTTTTTTTACTGTTCTTCATTTCTAGAAGCATTCCAGTTATTAGTGTATAATCATTCATAATAATCTCTCATTCTTTTTTATTTCTGAGAAATTTGTTGTACTGCCTCCTTTTTTATTTATGAGTTTATTTTTTTAAGAACTTAAGAAAAATTTAATGTGTGTGTTTGTGTATAAAAGCACATTTTGTAAAGTAAGAGAAATAAACATACTAACAAGGATCTTTTCTCCAATTTAATAAATGGACATTCACCCCATTTATTTGAACATGTTCCAATTTCAATCAAAGTATTGAGGAGGAATTCTCTATACACAATGAAACAACACCCAACTTGTTGATTGTGAAAAATAATAAGCAAATTTGAAATAACCCAAATTCTGCAATTTCTCTCCTGGCATCCTTAGCTCAATACCATATATTATTTCATTCAAAGCACTCATTTTGACTTCACCAAACATCAGTACAGGAATGAACCCAAGGCAGACTTAAGCCTGGGTCTGCTGAAAGATGCTTTACCTATAAGATGTCTTTTAACTCATCCAGTCCCACAAAGAACACTCAAGAATGTGCTGGGGTTACCTGCTCCAATTATTTGCTCCCAGTAAAAGCTGGCAAGCTGATCCAAAGTTCCTGGATCAGAGACAGGAGGGTGTCATCAGCAGACAAGTCCTTGTAAGGATCTAAGAATCCTTACTTCTATTTGCAAGTGGTCTGTGTTGATTGCTCAATTTCCATATCCTTTGCTATTACAGAAACTTTACACTCTCAGACTGTCAGGAGACTCTGTCAGTGGCATCACTGTCCTGATATGATGACCAAGCCAACTATCCCCGACATGACTTCATATCACCAGAGCTTTCTCTTACTCATCTAGGTGCTCTCCCTCCACTGCTAAAACTGCCATCTGTTGGTCATAATGATTCAGAAGATTGGGCATGAAGGCAGTGTTACAAGGCAAATCCTGGCACATCCTCAAGGTAATAGGCTCAAAGAAAACAAACTGTGCCCAACTATATGGCCCACAAACATAGTCAAGGGCCACAGAGAGAAGACGATCCAACTCATAGCCATGCTTTCTCGATTGAATTGGATTCAAATGATCAGGCCTTCTCAATATGTATTTTAGATCTTTGTACACCTGCAGGTTTCAGCTTGAAAGCACTTCTTCTATCTTACTGTTAAGTTCTTCAAACAGAATTACTCTTTGCACCGTCAGAGGTTTGTTAGCTTGGTCTCACAAAAGGCATTTGGTTTTGGTTTCACAATATGGGCAAATGACATCATCTTGCCTCTTCTTTTCACTTCATTACATCAGCACCCTTTGGCCAACGTGTCAAGTTGATCAACCACATTCCCAAACAACAGATTCCATCTTAGGAGAAGAGCTATTTCTTCCTTTGACTGAAATATCTTTGGGACTTTCTGGTGGTCCAGTGATTAAAACTGCACACATCCACTGCTGGAGCTCCAGTGCACTCCCTGGTGGAGAACTGAAATTCCAAATGCCGGGCCTCACACCTCTGGCCGGGCTCCCCAGGGGGCTGCAGCGCTGGCCGGGGGGCGACCGCAGGTCTCTCAGGTAAAC
>NW_011495013.1:5239279-5244357 GCF_000754665.1 Bison bison bison
AGGACCTCCGGCGTGCGCCTCTGAGGGACAGCGAACTTTTGCGTTCGCTGGGGAGCGCGGCCCGGCGGAGGGGCTGAGTTTATTTTTTGACTCTCTTTTTTTCTTATGTAGTCTTGTTAAGAGTTTATTGACTTTATCTTTTCAAAAAATAAAACCTAATTTTGTTAAGTATTTTTCTGTTATTTTTTCAGTCAATCTTTCATTTATTTATGCTTTACCTTTTGTTATTTCTTCCTTCTGCTAGTTTGGGCTTGATTTTTTTTCTTTTTCTAGTTCTTGATGCATGCAGTTAAATTATGTACATGAGATCTTTTTTTAATGTAAATATTTATTGTTAGGAACTTCTCTCTTAGTGCTGCCTTTGCCATATTCCATAAGTTTTGTATACTGTGTTTTCTTTTTGCTCATGATTTATTTATTTTTTTATTTCAGCTAATCATTGTGTAACAGTGTATTGTTTCATTTTCACTTGTTTTGAGTTTTCCCATTTTTTAAAAAAAATTCTTGATTTCTAGAATCATTCCATTTTGGTAAAAGTATGTACTTCGTATGATTTTAATCTTTCTCCTGTCCCTTCCTATAAGGGCACTAATCATTTTCTTGGGGCTCCATCCTCATGCTATATATACCTATGAAGAGATCTACCTCCAAATTCCATCACATTGTGGATTAATTAAAGACTTCAACATATAAATTTTCAGAAGATACAAGCTTTCTGTCTTTAAACCCTTCTATCCCATTTGTGAAAACAGTGCCTTGAAAGTTACTAACAAGGTTTCTTTTTAGAATTTTTAAACACTTCTTCTGAAATTGATTTCTAAACTAAATGAATAATACCACTTTAGAACCTAGTATCATGTGAAGTGTTCATCTTTACCCTCTTTAAGTAGAGGTCTCAAGGTATTGTAGAAAATAATGTGGTCCTTGTATTTGATAGTCGTAATGAAAAATATTATTCATATTTTGTTGTCTAACTGCTGACAGCTTTTGACGTACCTCATTTACTCTTTTCCTTATTCCCTACTTCTGAGAAAGCTGATAAGAGAGTACAAGTTCACTCTCCTTTTAATCTGACAGCAAGTTCAAATCTTGTGAATCCAGGTTCCTGCAGGAACCCTCACCATGCCCCACTCATTGTATACCATAAAAACCCAACTCACTTTCCTTTCCTGGGTCCCACAAGCCCATTTCAGCTCTTCTTAAAAAGCCTGCTCTGCTCTCACAGAAAGCCTCATAATGTGAGTAAATAAACCTTTCATACACTTTGTGCACCGTCCTCAGTCTCAACCTTGAACCAAATTTTGAGGGAGTGGATCAATCTGACTTTTGTCAGGTGACCAAAATGATATCAAATAAAGAATATGTAAACCCTTTTGTTTTTCCTGGAGTGTTTATATTATATCATAAAGTTCATTCTCCCTTAACCAAAAAGTTAGTAATCTATTACATATTTCTAAGTATTTTTATTTTATATGGAGATTATTTATCTTGGAGAGTGCCTTCTTAAGTTTAAAATCATTGTCTTGATTTCTTTTGGTATCCCTTTCACTTTTTTTTTTTTAATATTCCAGTGGTTTGTAAATCTATATATGTATATAAATATCAGGTTTTCCCAGCAGCTCCTCTTAGTTTGTCAAGAGCATATTTAACACATACAAAACTCAGTTCAAACTCTATCCCATATAATTTGTCTGTTCCACATTTTTAAATGGTGACTATCCATGCATTTGCATAGGTATGAAACCTATGAGCTATTCATTTTCATCTTAGTCCTTGACTGAGGACTATTTCAATATCTTATATTGCTTCCTAAAGGTATTGGTATTCTCTTACCTCTACCACCATCTCCTTTGTTTATTTGTGCAACATATTTTATCTGTACCATTGTCAAAAAAATTTCTATGTGTTGTTTTTATGTCACTAATATATTATTGAAATTTTATCATTTTTAATTAAACATGAAAATTAAAAATAAAATCTGTTTAAACTTCTCTTGTGATTGAATCTTACATTTTGACATTAGATTGCTCTACAGATGAATAAACAATGAACAAAAATAGCCCCCATTAAAACAGAATTTTAACTAATTGAAAAATTCAAAATGCAGCTTGAATAGAGACACAGTGCCATCAGGACCTAGCTATTCTCCAACCTTTTATTCTTTTCTTCTTTTTCTGTACGCTTCATTCGCACAGTCACAGAGAGTAGATGGCTATGACAGCTCAAGTTTATATGTCTCTGTGTTCAAATCAGAAGAAGTGAAAAAATTCCTCCTAGGGTGCAATCAAAAGGTTGAGCTTTGATGGATATGACTGACTTGCCAGGGGATACCTTGTGTCTAGCTCAAGCAAATGGAGTCAGTAGAATCTTGTGGACTGATAAGGGAGATTCATAGATAAAAACTGGGCCTATGGCCATGTGGTTGAGAAATAATCCTTAGAAACAACAACAAAAATGAATATCAGATCATATTTTACTGTTCTCAGAAAAAATTTTTTCAACTTGACTTTATAAGAATATACATGACTGACACAACTTATATTTTACTTATTATCCTCACTTCTCATACTCTATCTATGTTGCCTGCTTGCTTGACTAAGTCATGTTGAAAAAAAATTTTTTTTCCTGAGAATAGTAAAATATGATCTAATTAATATTTTGTTATTGTTGTTGCTCAGGATTATTTCTCAACCACCTGGCCACAGCCCCAGTTTTATCTTTGAATCCACTTTATCAGTCCACAAGACTCTACTGACTCCATTTGGTTGATCAAGACACAAAATATCCCCCTGGAAAGTCAGTTGTACCCATCAAACCTCAACCTTTTGCTTGTACACTAAGAAAGAGGAATTTCTTTCACTTCTGTCTTCACTTCTCACACTCTGTCTATAAGGTGTCACTTTAATTTCCACAGTACTACATATTTTTCCATCTTCTTAAATATTCTATTATTTTCTATTTTGGCTTCCTTTTCTTTTATTTCATGGCTTGAATATAATTTCCCGAGTGAAACTTTGCCTAACTGCCTTGACTAAGTCAAGTCCCTCTGATATTTGCATCCATGACATGTTACTCCCTTCCATTATGCATGCTGTCACTCACTCAGTCGTGTCTGACTTGCTGTAACCACATGGACCATAGCTCACCAGGCTCCTCTGTCCTGGAGATTTACCAAGCAAGATTCAGTCAATCAGTCAGTTCAGTCGCTCAGTTGTGTCCAACTCTTTGTGACCCCATGAACCGCAGCACGACAGGCCTTCCTGTCCATCACCAACTCCCAGACTCCACCCAAACCTATGTCCATTGAGTCAGTGATACCATCCACCCATCTCATCCTCTATCGTCCCCTTCTCCTCCTGCCCTCAGCCTTTCCTAGCATCAGCATCTTTTCCAATGAGTCAGTTGAGCTTTAAGCCAATTTTTTCACTCCCCTCTTTCACTTTCATCAAGAGGCTCTTTAGTTACTGGATTGCCATTTTCTACTCCAGGGGATCTGCCCAACCCAAGAATTGATCCAGCGCCTCATGAAGCTCCTGCATTGGCAGGTGGATTCTTTACCACTGAGCTATCTCAGAGCCCTTGCTCTTTTCCTACATGGTGTTTAAGAAAATTTTAAAATCCAATTGTTCACATTAATATTTGGTTAATAAATATCATCTTCACTAGAATGTAATTAAGTTATAGACAGAGGCTTTGTGTCTCTATAATTATTCTAGTGGCCCAGTTTGCTGGATATATTAGGTGAAAAATACATATTTCAAAAATGGATTTAAGAATAGATGAGTGGATACAGAATTGTAATTCGAATTTATTTAACTCCATCCACCAAAGTTTTCATGCATTATTTTTATTAAAAATAGGGTTTTTTTAAATTATCAGCCAACTTATTCTGCTCAGTATCATTAGTCTTTTGAAGCTTAAGGTACATGAACACAATACTAATTAATATTAAAGAGCTACTTAAATTATACTATAGTAATCTTTATTGTTTCTTTATTAGGGAAAAAAAAAACAACTCCATTTTTTTAATCTGACTTTTTTGGGGTAGGTTTAAACCAGAAGGAAACAAAAGGAAGAAAAAAAAATCATTTAAAAGACTTTTCAGTTCAATAAATATGTCAAAGAACACAGCACATCCTAATCATTTAAAATATTAAATATTCATTTCAAAGTTATTTAAAATGGAAGTATTAAAGTCTGATTTTTATAACAAAAATTATTAGCAATTCTATGAAGAAAAGTAGAAATCAGGGACTAATAATAAAATATTCTGATTAGAAGCCCTCTTTTCAGAAATGAAATCTCCAGTTACTTTAAAATTAACAATAATCAACAACCAATAGAATCCCTTAATTTTAGGTATGAAGCAAATGATTTCTATTATTAACCCAAAGTAAGAAATAAAATGAAAACTATTTTAAAAACATACATTTTCATGACTTTCATTTATTTTTTTTAATTTAATTTAATTTTATTTTTTAACTTTACAATATTGTATTGGTTTTGCCATATATCAAAATGAATCTGACACAGTATTCATGTGTTCCCCATCCTGAACCCTCCTCCCACCTCCCTCCCCATACCATCCCTCTGGGTCTTCCCATTGCACCAGCCCCAAGCATCCAGTATCGGGCATCGAACCTGGACTGGCGACTCATTTCATATATGATATTATACATGTTTCAATGTCATTCTCCCAAATCATCCCATCCTCTCCCTCTCCCACAGAGTCCAAAAGACTGTTCTATACATCAGTGTCTCTTTTGCCGTCTCGTATACAGGGTTATTGTTACCATCTTTCTAAATTCCATATATATGTGTTAGTATACTGTATTGGTATTTTTCTTTCTGGCTTACTTCACTCTGTATAATAGGCTCCAGTTTCATCCACCTCATTAGAACTGATTCAAATGCATTCTTTTTAATGGCTGAGTAATACTCCATTGTGTATATGTACCACTGCTTTCTTATCCATTCATCTGATGATGGACATCTAGGTTGCTTCCATGTCCTGGCTATTATAAACAGTGCTGCGATGAACATTGGGGTACACGTGTCTCTTTCAATTCTGGTTTCCT
>NW_011495013.1:5244457-5245148 GCF_000754665.1 Bison bison bison
AACAGTGTAAGAGGGTTCCCTTTTCTCTACACCCTCTCCAGCATTTATTGCTTGTAGACTTTTGGATCGCAGCCATTCTGACTGGTGTGAAATGGTACCTCATAGTGGTTTTGATTTGCATTTCTCTGATAATGAGTAATGTTGAGCATCTTTTCATGTGTTTGTTAGCCATCTGTATGTCTTCTTTGGAGAAATGTCTATTTAGTTCTTTGGACCATTTTTTGATTGGGTCATTTATTTTTCTGGAATTGAGCTGTAGGAGTTGCTTGTATATTTTTGAGATTAGTTGTCAATTGCTTCATTTGCTATTGTTTTCTCCCATTCTGAAGTCTGTCTTTTCACCTTACTTTTAGTTTCCTTAATTGTGCAGAAGCTTTTAAGTTAATTAGGTCCCATTTGTTTATTTTTGCTTTTATTTCCAATATTCTGGGAGGTGGGTCATAGAGGATCCTGCTGTGATGTATGTCGGAGAGTGTTTTGCCTATGTTCTCCTCTAGGAGTTTTATGGTTTCTGGTCTTACGTTTAGATCTTTAATCCATTTTGAGTTTATTTTTGTGTATGGTGTTAGAAAGTGTTCTAGTTTCATACTTTTGCAAGTGGTTGACCGGTTTTCCCAGCACCACTTGTTAAAGAGATTGTCTTTAATCCATTGTATATTCCTGCCTCCTTTGTCAAAGATAAGGTGTCCAT
>NW_011495013.1:5245342-5246293 GCF_000754665.1 Bison bison bison
ATTCCTCCAGTTCCATTTTTCTTTCTCAAGATTGCTTTGGCTATTTGAGGTTTTTTGTATTTCCATACAAACTGTGAAATTATTTGTTCTAGCTCTGTGAAGAATACTGTTGGTAGCTTGATAGGGATTGCATTGAATCTATAAATTGCTTTGGGTAGTATACTCATTTTCACTATATTGATTCTTCCAATCCATGAACATGGTATATTTCTCCACCTATTAGTGTCCTCTTTGATTTCTTTCACCAGTGTTTTATAGTTCTATATATATGTCTTTAGTTTCTTTAGGTAGATATATTTCGAAGTATTTTATTCTTTTGTTGCCTTGGTGAATGGGATTGTTTCCTTAATTTCTTTTCTATTTTCTCATTATTAGTGTATAGGAATGCAAGGGATTTCTGTCTGTTGATTTTATATCCTGCAACTTTACTATATTCATTGATTACTTCTAGTAATTTTCTGGTGGAGTCTTTAGGGTTTTCTATATAGAGGATCATGTCATTTGCAAACAGTGAGAGTTTTACTCAACAGATAACACAGAAATACAAAGGATCATAAAAGACTACTATCAGCTATTATATGCCAATAAAATGGACAACGTGGAAGAAATGGACAAATTCTTAGAAAAGTACAACTTTCCAAAACTGGACCAGGAAGAAATAGAAAATCTTAACAGACCCATCATAAGCATGGAAATTGAAACTGTAATCAGAAATCTTCCAGCAAACAAAAGCCCAGGTCCACACGGCTTCACAGCTGAATTCTACCAAAAATTTAGAGAAGAGCTAACACCTATTCTACTCAAACTCTTCCAGAAAATTGAAGAGGAAGGTAAACTTCCAAACTCATTCTATGAGGCCACCATCACCCTAATACCAAAACCTGACAAAGATGCCACAAAAAAAGAAAACTACAGGCCAATATCACTGATGAACATAGATGAAAAAATCCT
>NW_011495013.1:5246393-5276566 GCF_000754665.1 Bison bison bison
CCTTAACAAAATTTTAGCAATCAGAATCCAACAACACATTAAAAAGATCATACCCCATGACCAAGTGGGCTTTATCCCAGGAATGCAAGGATTCTTCAATATCCACAAATCAATCAATGTAATACACCACATTAACAAATTGAAAAATAAAAACCATATGATTATCTCAATAGATGCAGAGAAAGCCTTTGACAAAATTCAACATTCATTTATGATAAAAACTCTCCAGAAAGCAGGAATAGAAGAAACATACCTCAACATAATAAAAGCTATATATGACACACCCACAGCAAACATTATCCTCAATGGTGAAAAATTGAAAGCATTTCCTCTAAAGTCAGGAACAAGACAAGGGTGCCCACTTTCACCATTACTATTCAACATAGTTTTGGAAGTTTTGGCCACAGCAATCAGAGCAGGAAAAGAAATAAAAGGAATCCAAATGGGAAAAGAAGAAGTAAAACTCATGACTTTCATTTAAAAGTAACAGAAAAGGAGAAAGGAAACCACAGTTGACTGAAATTTGATAAAGAAATTTAAAATAACATTGTAGGACTATTTCCACATTCATCCAGAGAGCATTAACATTTTGAGTGTTGTATATTTAAATGGCATATTAACAAATAAAATAAGACACTATAAATATAAAGTGATGCAACTCACTGGACACATTTTGTAGTTACTGAAAGTTGTTGTGATTGTAACTCAATAGTTGACGTCACTTTAAGGCAAAAAAAAAAGTCATTATTTAAAGATATGAAAATCTCCTTAGCATATGTCAGTGAGCTGTCCATATTCTGGCAATCCATCTTCAGCTAAAAGGTTCAGATCCTGTATGCACAAACCTCTTCCTACTTTAGTTTCTTCTTTTCATTTCAAAATTTTCTATAACAGGACTGGAAGTTGAAGAGATTTCTGTGGTAGAGATGGACTGAAAATCTTCTTTTGGTTTGTTCAAGGTATGGTACCAGAAGAGATATTTCTTAAAACTTATTTACTCAAAGAAAGAAAGCTTCCTGGAAAAAATGATATCAAGTTGAAATGTGAAGGGAAATTTAGACTGGTGAGATGTGTGCTAGACGGTTAGGATATTAGGGAAGAGCATTCCAGGAATATGATATGTGAGGCCAGTGAGATACATCCAGAAAAAAAATCAACACTTAAGGTAAAGGGGGAAAATATAATAAAAACTAATCCTTAAACATCTTGCATAAGCGATTTAAAAAACCCTGAGTGTGTTTTAAACAGAGGATTAATGAAAAGATAAGGATAGCTGTTGGAAATCAGAGAACAAGACCGGAGACAGGAAAACTAGCAAAGGGGCACTTTTAATGACCAAGGTGAAGTTTCAAATAAAAGAATTAGAGTAGGGTTGAAGAGAGGTAGTAGAAGCCTTTGTAAAATGAAAAATAGTAGTAGTTGTGGATTATTTTTATTTTGTCCATTTCAGAATAAAAATGGCATCTGATTTTTGACTTAGATAATTAAGTGGTTGGTGGCACTTAAATATAGATGAAAGAGTAGAAGTATAAGTATTTTATTCCAGGGAAAGTTAATTGCTTACAAAATCTGGAGATACATGGATAACAAAGAAAGCACTTCTTTGACATATCGACTTGAACTTCTACTTTTATAGGAACATTGAATATAAGTATTTTGAACAGTCATCCCTTGCAGAAGAAAATGGCACCTATTCCAGCATTCTTGCCTGAGAAATCCCATGGACAGAGCCTATTAGGCTACAGTTCATGGGTTTGCAAAAAGTCAGATGTGACTTAGTGACTAAACAACAAAAACAAATTTTGAATGGTCAATTCTACACTAAAAAAAAAAAAAGACAAACATAAAAATGTACCTCAGAAGAACCAAGAAATTGTTACACATGCTTAATCTTGTAAGTGTGTTGTGCTCATAATGCCATATTTCTTTCTTTCAGTTAGGATAGGATGCAATATAGAGTATTTACTAATGTGTCCTATCTAAAAAAATTTGAGATAAATCACAATATTCAATAAGCCCAAAGATAATATTAAGTAATAGCAGAGAATCATCCATGAAAGGAAGAAAAGGTAAATAAAATAAGCAGAAAATCAAAATTAGAATTATACCTCAGTATCTCTATCTTCCTCAAGTTCTATTTTTCTTCCATGTCAATCAAGAATTTTCTCCAATTAATGGCTTTGTTCTTTTTCTGCATTTGGTATTTTGCTCATGTGTAATATCAGACACTTGGGTTTGACCCCTAGCACTGCTGGGAAGAAGAGATTTGAAGTCACTGCTGTGGCTTACCTCACAGGGCCTTTGATTGTGGGGATTTTCTTATCAAATGTGTTAAGTATTCTGAAATAATCTCACCAGGGGATGCAGAGTCTTTGTGGTCTCAAAATATTCAGTTTTGTCCCTGTAAAAGAATGTCCTCAGAAGCACCAGATTTCATTGACATTGTTAGGATATGTGATTGCCTTAGAATTTGAAAGTTATTTTTATGAGATACTTCTGTTCTCCCCTTCATTCTCCAAAATAAAGAATTCCACCTTTTCGGTCTCCCACGTATCAAGGTGACTAAGGAGCTATAATAAGAACTTGATTTGGAGAGATACAGAGATACGTCTTTAAAATTTCAAACTGAATTCTAATTCTCCAAAGCACAATGTCACAGTGACATTAGCAATTTGCTCAAGGTAGCATGTTTGTCTTATGAAATAATGAAAATCATACTTAGCCTGTTCTTCTCCAGAGCCCTGAGTCTTACCATTATATTAGTCTGCCTTGAGTTCATTGTGTGTAACATTATTTTCATGAGCAGCACAAAAATTAATGGGGTTAAAAGATCTTATTTAAAAATATTAACTACCGTATCATTCTCTTAAAGATTAACATTGATCATTATTGTATTAAAATTTAACAATCCCCTGAGGACACTGCTTGTCATGTAACTGATCAAAAGCATGTTTTTTTTTTTCTTTTTCATACCCTTCACATCACTGTATTTTAATACCCTCCTTACTCATCCACTTTTCCTCCAAGTCATTCTTTCTCCTCTTTCTATAAAAACACAGATTGAATTTCATCAACAGTGTACATACAGCTTCCAATGCCTACTTTTTAAGCCGTCTACAGATTACTGGAACAAGTGTTTATGAATTCAGCATCCAAAAATATGGTGCTCCCAATACCCTGGCCTCTCAGTGCCCTATTCCAAAGATACTTTTCTTTACCTGAATTCAGACGCACATGGCCATTCTTTTATCCTGGTCATTACAAGTTACTGCAACCTCTCCATAAGCCAAACTGCAAACATCCCATTTTCTGCCCTCAAACCCCTAACATTCTACCTCACTATCTTTATACATCAATTTCTACAATATACATGCATAATATCATGTATGAAACGAGTTGCCAGTCCAGGTTCGATGCACGATACTGGATGCTTGGGGCTAGTGCACTGAGACAACCCAGAGGGATGGTATGGGGAGGGAGGAGGGTTCAGGATGCGGAACACATGTATACCTGTGGTGGATTCATTTTGATATTTGGCAAAACTAATACAATTTGTAAAGTTTAAAAATAAAATAAAATTAAAAAAAAAAAGAAAAGTTATGTCTCCCTCTCCCATCCCACATACTACCTTCCTGCTTGAAAATTAAGGCTCCCTGGCTCATGAAGATTAATAGAATATTTTGTGTTTTTTTTTTACTTCATGGATACTACCTGGAAAAATCCAATTCTGACTCAGTCCTACTCTATCTATTTATGCTTTAACACACATTACAACTGAGAAATATCCACAGTTATGCCAATAAGTCTCATTTTAGAGTCATAATGATAAAATTCACATTGTCCCTATTGTTTCCAAGTGGTCCTACTTTTTACTCTTCTCTCTTGAAATGTTTTTACTCTTATTGTTCCAGTCAGATGATGATCTTTCTTTCCATTAATTTAAATTTTATATATAATTAGAATGTAACCTACAAGAGCAAGTCATCCTACCTGTTTCCATCAGTGCCTATAGAGGTTGCCTTCATTCCTGCTACTGTGTATGAACCATGCTTTTTACCAGCCAACCTCTTTAATTGGACACTAGAGCTTGTTTACCCATGCCTGTTTAGAATGATAACTCTCACAATTCTCCCCTGATTCTTCTAATCAAAATTTCAGTATGTACTGAATCACTGCCATCAGCATAGAAGCATTCTGAAAGTTTCTCCTTTATTAAAAAAAAAATTACCTGATGCCCAATTTATTTTACTCTTGGTAGCAAAATTCATTCAAAGGTTATCCATGGCTACACATGCCAAATCCTCTCTTGCCTTCCTTCTAAATTCTATCATTTTGCAAAAGAGCTCTCCTGAAGAATAAAAATGACCAAGATCATAAATTTGTTGTTGTTATTGCTCAGTCACTCAGTCATGTCCAACTCTTTGTGACCCGATGGACTGCAACATGCCAGCCTTCCTTGGACTTCACCATCTTCTGGAGCTTGCTCAGACTCATGTCCACTGAGTTGGTGATGCCATCCAACCATCTTGTCCTCTGCTGTCCCTTTCTCCTCCTGCCATCAGTCTTTCCCAGCATCAGGGACTTTTCTAATGAGTCAGTTCTTTGCATCAGGTAGCCAAAGTGTTGGAGCTTCAGCATCAGTTCTTCCAATGAATATTCAGAATTGGTTTCCTTCAGGACTGACTGGTTTGATCTCCTTACAGTCCAAGGGACTCTGAAGAGTCTTCTCCAATATCATAGTTCAAAGGCATCTTCTTCAGTGCTCAATCTTATTTATGGTCCAACTCTCACATCCATACATGACTACTGGAAAAACTATAGATTTGACTACATAAACCTGTGTTGACAAAGTAAAGTCTCCGCTTTTTAACATGCTGTCCAGGTTTGTCATAGGTTTTCTTAATTTTGTGTCTGCAGTCACCATCTGCAGTGACTTTGGGACCAAGAAAATAAAGTTTGTCACTGTTTCCACTGTTTCCCTATCTATTTGCCATGAAGTGATGGGACTGGATGCCATAATCTTCATGATTTGAATGCTGAGTTTTAAGCCAGCTTGTTCACTCTCCTCTTTCACTTTTATCAACAGGCTCTTTATTTCTTCTTAGCTTTCTGCCGTAAGGTGGTGTCATCTGCATTTTTGAGGTTATTAATATTTCTCATGGCAATCTTGATTCCAGCTTGTGCTTCTTCCAGCCCGGCATTTCTCATGATTTATTCTGCATGTAAGTTAAATAAGCAGGGTGACAATATACAGCCTTGATGTACTCCTTTCCCTATTTGGAACCAGTCTGTTGTTCCATGTCCAGTTCTAACTGTTGCTTCTTGACCTACATACAGATTTCTCAGGAGGCAGGTCAGGTGGTTTGGTATTCCATCCTTTTAAGATTTTTCCACTTTTTTGTGATCCATGCAGTCAAACATTTTAGCATAGTCAATGAAGCAGAAGTAGATATTTTTCTGGAATTACCTTGCTTTTTCTATGATCCAACGGATATTGGCATTTGATCTCTGGTTCCTCTGCCTTTTCCGAATCCAGCTTGAACATCTGGAAGTTCTCAATTCATGTACTGTTGAAGCCTAACTTGGAGAATTTTGTACATTGCTAGCATGTGCTGCAAAGTCACTTTAGTCGTGTCTGACTCTGTGTGACCCCATAGACAGCAGCCCACCAGGCTCCCCTGTCTGTGGGCTTCTCCAGGCAAGAACACTGGAGTGGGTTGCCATTTCCTTCTCCAATGCATGAAAGTGAAAAGTGAAAGTAAAGTCGCTCAGTCGTGCCGCTAGTAGCCCCAAAAAGTAAAAGAAAATTTGAAAATGATCTTTAAAATTTTATCAGATTTTCTAAATACAAATATTGATATTTTACTGTTTTTGAATGACCCTGGAAACTCCTGCTCACCAATTATTGATTGCTGCTGCTGCTGCTAATTCGCTTCAGTCGTGTCCGACTCTGTGTGACCCCATAGACAGCAGCCCACCAGGCTCCCCCGTCCCTGGGATTCTCCAGGCAAGAACACTGGAGTGGGTTGCCATTTCCTTCTCCAATGCGTGAAAGTGAAAAGTGAAAGTGAAGTCGCTCAGTCGTGCCGCTAGGATGTGAAATGAGTGCAATTGTGCGGTAGTTTGAATATTCTTTAGCATTGCCCTTCTTTGAGAAAACCGACGTTTTCCAAGTTCCAGCTCATAAATACAATGGTAAATTCAAAGTACTTGCCTTATTTGGTCCACCTTAACAGTTAGGTGCATTTTTCCTTTTATTTTATTTTTTTTTTTCTTTTTGCATTGCTTTTCTGGATCCCACACTCTAATGATTTTACTCTTACCTATCTTTTTTAGCTTCCAATCCTAGTTGCTGACAATTGGAATGCCCTACGTTCTGGGATTTTTCCACATTTCTGTCTAAAATTACCCATTGCCTGTAATGATATTATCCAGATAAAAGCATTGTAAATAATGTCAATAAACTGATGGGTACCTAGATTTAGATCTCAAACCCTGATTTCTTTCTACCTTTTAGTTACAAACTCAAATATTTAACTACTTGCTACATGGACTTAGATATTTAGCATGTATTTTAAGTGTGGCATATATGATTCTATTGATCCATCTAGAGTGGCCAGTTGTTCTAATTTGCTAGGGACCAGGGGAGTTTCCAAGATGCTCTGTTTCTTTCATTTCCTTCAATTTACCTCTCAGTAGTGATTTTTCTGAAGTCACAATTAAAAGAGTAATGTCTCTACCTTGAACACCCTCTTCCCTTTAATGCTTTGTTTCATAGAACTCTCTATGGCATTTATCAATCTCAATTTTATCTGTACTTTATAATTGTTTATTTATCATTATTGTCATTGTTTAGTCATTAAGTTGTGTCCAGCTTTTTGCAACCCCAGGGACTGTATGTAGACTGCCAGGCTCCTCTGTCCATGGGATTTCCCAGGCAAGAATACTGGAGTGGGTTGTCATTTCATTCTCCATGGTATGTTCCCAATCCAGGAATCAAACTTGCATCACCTGCTTTTGCAGGCAGATTTCTTTTACTGCTGAGCTACAAGAGAAGTCCATTTATTTATTATTCAGTACAGTTCAGTACAGTCGCTCAGTCGTGTCCGACTTTTGCGACACCATGTATCGCAGCACGCCAGGCCTCCCTGTCCATCACCAACGCCCAGAGTTCACAGAGACTCACGTCCATCGAGTCAGTGATGCCATCCAGCCATCTCATCCTCTGTCATCCCCTTCTCCTCCCGCCCCCAATCCCTTCCAGCATCAGAGTCTTTTCCAATGAGTCAACTCTTCGCATGAGGTGGCCAAAGTATTGGAGCTTCAGCTTCACCATCATTCCCTCCATAGAAATCCCAGGGCTGATCTCCTTCAGAATGGACTGGTTGGATCTCCTTGCAGTCCAAGGGACTTTCAAGAGTCTTCTCCAACAACCCAGTTCAAAAGCATCAATTCTTCAGTGCTCAGCCTTCTTCACAGTCCAACTCTCACATCCATACATGACCACAGGAAAAACCATAGCCTTGACTAGACGGACCTTTGTTGGCAAAGTAATATCTCTGCTTTTGAATATGCTATCTAGGTTGGTCATAACTTTCCTTCCAAGGAGTCTTTTAATTTCATGGCTGCAGTCACAATCTGCAGTGATTTTGGAGCCCAGAAAAATAAAGTCTGACACTGTTTCCACTGTTTCCCCATCTATTTGACATGAAGTGATGGGACCAGATGCCACGATCATCGTTTTCTGAATGTTGAGCTTTAAGCCAACTTTTTCACTCTCCTCTTTCACTTTCATCAAGAGGCTTTTGAGTTCCTCTTCACTTTCTGCCATAAGGGTGGTGTCATCTGCATACCTGAGGTGATTGATATTTCTCCGGAAATCTTGATTCCAGCTTGTGTTTCTTCCAGCCCAGTGTTTCTCATGATGTACTCTGCATATAGGTTAAATAAGCAGGGTGACAATATACAGCCTTGACGTACTCTTTTTCCTATTGGAACAAGTCTGCTGTTCCATGTCCAGTTCTAACTGTTGCTTCCTGACCTGCATATAGGTTTCTCAAGAGGCAGATCAGGTGGTCTGATATTCCCATCTCTTTTAGAATTTTCCACAGTTTATTGTGATCCACACAGTCAAAGGCTTTGGCATAGTCAATAAAGCAGAAATAGATGTTTTTCTGGACCTCTCTTGCTTTTTCCATGATCCAGCAGATGTTGGCAATTTGGTCTCTGGTTCCTCTGCCTTTTCTAAAACCAGCTTGAACATCAGGAAGTTCATGGTTCACGTATTGCTGAAGCCTGGCTTGAAGAATTTTGAACATTACTTTACTAGCTTGTGAGATGAGTGCAATTGTGTGGTAGTTTGAGCATTCTTTGGCATTGCCTTTCTTTGGGATTGGAATGAAAACTGACCTTTTCCAGTCCTGTGGCCACTATTTGCTGGCATATTGAATGCAACACTTTCACAGCATCATCTTTCAGGATTTGAAATAGCTCAACTGGAATTCCATCACCTCCACTAGCTTTGTTCATAGCGATGCTTTCTAAGGCCCACTTGATTTCACATTCCAGGATGTCTGGCTCTAGGTCAGTGATCACACCATCATGATTATCTGGGTCCTGAAGATCTTTTTTGTACAGTTCTTCTGTGTATTCTTGCCACCTCTTATTAATATCTTCTGGTTCTGTTAGGTCCATACAAATCTGTCCTTTATCGAGCCCATCTTTGCATGAAATATTCCTTTGGTATCTCTGATTTTCTTGAAGAGATCTCTAGTCTTTCCCATTCTGTTGTTTTCCTCTATTTCTTTGCATTGATCACTGAGGAAGGATTTCTTTTCTCCTCTTGCTATTCTTTGGAACTCTGCATTCAGATGCTTATATCTTTCCTTTTCTCCTTTGGTTTTTGCTTCTCTTCTTTTCACAGCTATTTGTAAGGCCTCCCCAGACAGCCATTTTGCCTTTTTGCATTTCTTTTCCATGGGGATGGTCTTGATCCCTGTCGCCTGTACAATGTCATGAACCTCATTCCATAGTTCATCAGGCACTCTATATATCAGATCTAGGCCCTTAAATCTATTTCTCACTTCCACTGTATATCATAAGGGACTTGATTTAGGTCATACCTGAATGGTCTAGTGGTTTTCCCTACTTTCTTCAATTTAAGTCTGAATTTGGCAATAAGGAGTTCATGATGTGAGCCACAGTCAGCTCCTGGTCTTGTTTTTGTTGACTGTATAGAGCTTCTCCAACTTTGGCTGAAAAGAATATAATCAATCTGATTTCAGTGTTGACCATCTGGTGATGTCCATGTGTAAAGTCTTCTCTTGTGTTGTTGGAAGAGGGTGTTTGCTATGCCCAGTGCATTTTCTTGGCAAAACTCTATTCGTCTTTGCCCTGCTTCATTCTGTACTCCCAGGCCAAATTTGCCTGTTACTCCAGGTGTTTCTTGACTTCCTACTTTTGCATTCCAGTCCCCTATAATGAAAAGGACATCTTTTTTGGGTGTTAGTTCTAAAAGGTCTTGTAGGTCTTCATAGAACCGTTCAACTTCAGCTTCTTCAGCATTACTGGTTGGGGCATAGACTTGGATTACTGTGATACTGAATGGTTTGCCTTGGAAATGAACAGAGATCATTCTGTCATTTTTGAGATTGCATCCAAGTACTGCATTTCAGACTCTTTTGTTGACCATGATGGCTATTCCAATTCTTCTGAGGGATTCCTGCCCGCAGTATTATTAGCTACCTCTTAATATGAATTTAAGCCTTATATCTTAACTTTTATTACCTTAAAAAAAGCAAGGTTTATGTTTTTAGTTTCTAAAAATTGTCTGACACATAGTATCTATTTGATAGATATTTGTTGAATAAATTCATTTGAAAGAGCCTGAGATATTCTATACAGTTTTTTAAAAAAAGGATTTACCTTTTTTTTAAAATTTAGCACTGATCAAACTATTTTTGACCATTAAAATGTTTTTCAAAACATTTTTTAATACATAAAGCATCTAAAATTTAAGAAATGAACTATAGGAAATTATGGGCACAGTTTTCTCCTGGTTTATTTTCACTAACATTAATTTACTTTTGCCACCATCTTATTGTTGCTGTTTAATTTTCCATAATAAATAGCTTCCTGTTATCTAATCCATATCTATCTATCTAGCATCTATTTATCTGCAACTACTATAGGTATATGTGTGGTATATGTACATGTAAAGAGATATATATGAACTATATATATATACACACATATATAGTGTATATATAATAGTATACAGATATATAATTATATGGATTATCTATGATAGGCAGACTAATGGCCCCAAAGATGCTCATGTCCTAATCTCTAGAAACTGTGAATATGTGACCTCAGATCACATCATAACCATCAGAGCCTTATATCACCAAAGGAAATTGGCACTATGTGATGAGATTAGGTATTCTTAGTCAGTCAGTTCAGTCACTCAGTCGTGTCCGACTCTTTGTGACCCCATGAAATGCAGCACACCAGTCGGACTTGAGTGAAGTGACTTAGCAACAGCAACAGCAGCAGGCCTCCCTGTCCATCACCAACTCCCAGAGTTCACTTGAACCCACGTCCATCGAGTCAGTGATGCCATCCAGCCATCTCATCCTCTGTCATCCCCTTCTCCTCCTGCCCCCAATCCCTTCCAGCATCAGAGTCTTTTCCAATGAGTCAACTCTTCACATCAGGTGGCTAAAGTATTGGAGCTTCAGCTTTAGCTTCAGCCCTTCCAAAGAACACCTAGGACTGATGTCCTTTAGGATGGACTGGTTGGATCTCCTTGCAGTCCAAGGGACTCTCAAGAGTCTTCTCCAACACCACACTTCAAAAGCATCAATTCTTCAGTGCTCAGCTTTCTTCAAAGTCCAACTCTCACATCCATACATGACCACAGGAAAAAACATAGCCTTGACTAGACGAACCTTTGTTGGCAAAATAATGTCACTGCTTTTCAATATGCTATCTAGGATGGTCATAACTTTCCTTCCAAGGAGTAACTGTCTTTTAATTTCATGGCTGCGGTCACAATCTGCAGTGATTTTGGAGTCCCCCAAAATAAAGTCTGACACTGTTTCCACTGATTCCCCATCTATTTGACATGAAGTGATGGGACCAGATGCCATGATCATCGTTTTCTGAATGTTGAGCTTTAAGCCAACTTTTTCACTCTCCTCTTTCACTTTGATCAAGAGCCTTTTTAGTTCCTCTTCACTTTCTGCCATAAGGGTGGTGTCATCTGCATACCTGAGGTGATTGATATTTCTCCTGACAATCTTGTTTCCAGCTTGTGTTTCTTCCAGCCCAGCATTTCTCATGATGTACTCTGCATATAAGTTAAATAAGCAGGGTGACAATATACAGCCTTCAAGTACTCCTTTTCCTATTTGGAACCAGTCTTTTGTTCCATGTCCAGTTCTAACTGTTGCTTCCTGACCTGCATATAGGTTTCTCAAGAGACAGGTCAGGTGGTCTGGTATTCCCATCTCTTTCAGAATTTTCCACAGTTTATTGTGATCCACACAAAGGCTTTGGCATAGTCAATAAAGCAGAAATAGATGTTTCTCTGTAACTCTCTTCCTTTTTCCATGATCCGGCGGATGTTGGCAATTTGATCTCTGGTTCCTCTGCCTTTCCTAAAACCAGCTTGAACATCAGGAAGTTCATGGTTCACGTATTGCTGAAGCCTGGCTTGGAGAATTTTGAGCACTACTTTACTAGCATGTGAGATGAGTGCATAGGGAATTTAGTTCTAGACATTTCCATGAATACTTAACTACAAAATACAAACCAGGACTGTGGAAGATGAAGAAAATCTTCAATCTTCAATTCAAAGACACACTAAGGTGTTAAAAGAAATCTTTAGTAGAATCATGTATTTATAGTTCTAACTGGGACATTTATGGTTGCTTACAACAAATATTTGAAACCATAAACACATACACACATATATAAGAACTGAGAATAATTGTTTAGTTGCATCTTCATGTAAACAAGTTTACCTTTCATAGTGATTGTACCAGAAACACTGACTTTATTATGGAACAGTTAGAATGAATAACCCAACATAGGAAAAATTTGAGAATTCAGCCTTTAAGTATAATGTGTAAGGAAACACTCATTTGTTTTAATACTCATTTATTAAGAATATGTGATATTTGGTATAATCAGGCACTTTACTGGGAAATGTGATTCTAAAAATAACATGTATATGCTAAATACCAGAAGAAATTATGGTGATATTTGGACCACAGTAGCAAACAATTACAACTACAAATTATAAAATTTGTAGTTTTATACTACAAATTTAAAATTACAATATTATAAGAAACCAATAGTCTAGCAGCATACAGCAGAAATGATTGAAATTTTTAGGAGGAAATGGATTTTCAGTTGCAATCTGAAAAAAAAAAAAGAAAAGTTAAATTTCTAAAGATGAGGGAAGAAATAGAAAGGTTGTACTAAGGAGATAGGTGTCCTGGCTAGGGAGAAGTTAACATGGATGGAGTTCAGCAGATAAGGACTTCCAGGAGCCTGATATAAGTAGTAAGCAGAAAGACTATAATTAAGGACTGCTGCTGCTGCTGCTAAGTCGCTTCAGTCGTGTCCGATTCTGTGTGACCCCATAGAGGGCAGCCCACCAGGCTCCCCCATCTCTGGGATTCTCCGGGCAAGAACACTGGAGTGGGTTGCCATTTCCTTCTCTAATGCATGAAAGTGAAAAGTGAAAGTGAAGTCGCTCAGTCGTTTCCCACTCTTCACTACCCCATGGACTGCAGCCTACCAGGGTCCTCCGTCCATGGGATTTTCAGGGCAAGAGTACTGGAGTGGGATGCCATTGCCTTCTCCGTAATTAAGGACTGCTCAAACTATTTTAGAGTTAGCATTTTACCTTGAGAGCAATGGTCTGCCTGTGATGTATTAGGAATAGAATAATGTTACTTAGTTTGCATTTATAAAAGGTTGTTCTACCTAGCAGCCATATGTAAATCCATCTTTACCTCATTTTGTTCTTTGTAATATTAGTCATAAAGCAAATAATGGTCATTAATTCAATTAATTAAATAATATATTCATTAATAATCTCCTGTGTGTTGTCCCTGGCACTGAAGTTACAACAAGGGACAAAGAGGCATGAGCCACATCCTTGTGAGTTTTTGCATTTCATAGGATATTCTAAAGGATGTCCAGCTTGTCATTGGAAATTCAGATCTGTACTCACGAAAGAAGGTATGACTGCAGTTGCAAACTTGCAAGTCACTTTCATAAAAATGATAGTAGAAAGGGAGGCTGTCCTCATCATCTTATATGTTTCACAGATTTTTTTCATAAATGTAAGAACAGAAAGCAATGCATCCTGGTTTTATGCCTTTACATTGAATCAATTTCTCTAGGCATATTAAATATAAATGCACATAAAATTTTAACAACAACAAAATCTCATTCATGCATCTATGGTGTGGTTGGTGAACAACATTTTGCTTTAGACACACTTGAAATGACTATGTCAAACATCTTTTGAATAGTAATCCATGAGACAGATAGTGGTGCTATGATTTGCTATAAATGTCAGGAGCTCTGAAATATTGTTATAGCACAAAAATGCCTTTTAGCAAGATAGTATTTGATGTTATTCAGATGAAAAATTTAGTGTTTTCATAGCAAATAACCAATCATGTACCATTTATAATAGAAATAATGCCTATATAACTATTAACAATGAAAAATATATTGGGGACATATATGCTTGTTATTGGTACACTAACACATCATGTAGTTGAAAAAATGATGCTTTGTAAATAATTGTTTTTAAATTTAGGGTCCTATAAAATAATTAAAACTCTAGTAAAGTCCTATAGATACAATTAAAACACAGAACAATATGGGACAATGGTTAACTTTTTCTGTTACTTGGGTGAGTTACAAACTCATTTTTATGGTTGAAGGAAAAATTCCTAATAAGTGAAAAGAATACATAAGATCAACTCACCCTATTAAATAATTGCTATGTAATTATGTCTGCATAGAAAGCATAACATATAAGCCACCTTAGATTTACCCACTTACAGTAGGTGCTAGGCATACTGTTCATCTTGTAAATGAGTATGGATGGATTGGGAAGTATAGTGTATAAGACAGACTGGTAAAGAAAGGAAAATATATTAAAATTTATTTTTAGTACACACATGAGGTCAAATCCCTTTAAAAGTGTCATATCCTGAATAGTATTTTGTATCATGGGACAAGTGTTCATGTTGGGTGGAGGTTCATTTCTAGAATGATATGCATTAAATATCCAGTGCACATTCCCATGGTAAGCGTACTCCATTACCCCCTGACCTGAGTCTAAGAAAGACTGAATGCAACTCTCTGGGATCTGCTCATCTTTTTGTTTATTAGTTTAAAACTTTTTTCCTTTTCTCGAAATCATCTTTACTAAGTGCAAGCACTCTATTTCTTTCCCTGGTATTCTTTAAATCATGTTACTTCATTGGTCTCTGTAACACTAACAGAGTATAAGCATTTTGAGAACAGAAGTGGTGAAATTTGTTATTGTTGTTAGTGTCATGAGCACCAAGATAAAAAAAGAAAAAGCCTGTTTATTCTGTCTTAACTGTATCTGTCAGCTAAGCTATATTATGACAATAACACATGATCCCTGCAAACTCACCACTTTATAAAGGTTCATTTTTCATATAATTTGTCACATAAGTTGTTCTATACAACTTGCTGATCACAGATAACTGTCGCTCTAGTCCATATCATCCTTTCTTTGGAAACTTGGATGAAGGAGAAGTCTGTATCTGAAAATGGTCAATCTTGTGAGGGGGAAAACTGACAAAGCAAACTAAGAATTTGGTCTTAAATGTTCTGCCCAGAAAGTTCCACCATATTTAAATGGTCAGAGCAAGCCACATCGTGATGTCTAAGTTAAATAAGGTACAGATATATAACTTCTCCACAAGGAGAGGTCTTACTGGAAGCAAACTTGATCTCTGCTTATATTGTCTACCACAGTGATTAACAGGGTCCCTTGCCAGAATTCCATTGAACAGAATTCACTTTTTTACTGTGGCTCACAAAAATTATTTTTGAAGTTAAAAAAAAAATATGGTTCTGGAAACTATGGAAGTTTGCAAAGGCATTAAACCATAAACCACAACCTGTATGTTGTTCAACTGTTTTTCCGTCACTACAAATTCTCATGACCTCAAGTAAGCTTGTTTCATGATTCAGAAAGCCATGTCTTGATTCTGTTTACCCTGGAATTTAGTATTCTAGCTCCCGAATTTTGACTTCTTTTGAATGTGAGCATTCCTGAAAAGCTTCTTGTAACACTTCCCTGTAAACCTGATCTTCACGATCAGAGTTCCTATCAGCAGATTAGAGTATATATATTTAAATGTCAACTTTGCTGCTTGCTTATCAATCCTGTGACCTTGAACAAGTAACTTTACCACATTGTGTCTCAGTCTCCTTATTTGTCAAATGAGAACTGGAATAGAGTATACTTATTGGGATTAATTGAGAATTAAAAAATTCAAAAAATGTTCATTCAAAAAACATTTAATTTTTTCCTTATATGTGTCAGGGAATTTGAAGAGGATTGGAGGTTCAATTTAGGAATAAATGCATGCCATTGCTTTTGTCCCCAAGGAATTTATGTTCCTATGAGAAAAATAAATAGAACATCTACCAAAATCAAAATAAATGCAGAGGTATAAGTCTTACAATTATACACAGAAAAGGTACCTAACTAAGATTTGGGGAAGTGTGGTCAGTGAAGCAGATATTCTTTTTTGATACTTTCTTTTCATTTGTGTATGCTCAAAAACAAATCTGAAGGCCATTCAGGTGTGACCTAAATCAAATCACTTATGATTATATAGTGGAGGTGACAAATTCAAGGGATTAAATCTGGTAGACAAAATGCTTGAAGAAATCTGGACACAGGTTTGTAACATTGTACAGGAGGCAGTGACCAAAACCATCTCCAAGAAAAATAAACACAAGAAGGCAAAGTGGTTGTGTGAGGAGGCTTTACAAATAGCTGAGAAAAGAAAAGAGGAGAAGTGGAAGGCAAATGAGAAAGGGAAAGATGCCCCCAACTGAATGCAGTTGAGTGTTAGTAGCTCAATCTTGTCTAACTCTTTACCACCCAATGAACTGTAGTCCACCAGGGTCCTCTGTCCATGGAGTTCTCCTGGCAAGAATACTAGAGTTGGTAGCCATTTCCTTCTCCAGGAGGTCTTCCCAACCCAGGGATTAAACCCAGGTCTCCTGCATTGCAGGCAGATTCTTTACCATCTGAGCCACCAGGGAAGCCAACAAGGAGAGATAAGAAAGCCTTCCTCAGAGATCAAGGCAAAAAAAATAGAAGAAAACAATAGAATGGGAAAGACTAGAGATCTCTTCAAGAAAATTGGAGATATCAAGGGTGCACTTCAGGCAAGGAAGGGCACAATAAAGAACAGAAATGGTAAAGACCTAAGATGTCGGGGTCTAGCCCCAGCAGGATCTAGGGGTAGCCTCAGGATGACGGCTTATGCGATTAGGGATAGATAAAAGAGAAGAGAAAGAGGCTTGATCTTTTTTGATTAACACAGAAAGCCAATAAAGCTCTTGTGTTCCAAGGAGTCATCCTGAAAGAACAGAGAGAGAAAAAGAGAAAAGGAAAAATAGAATGACATGGAGAGACCAAGCTTCGGTGAGCGAGGCTCATAACTTTATTTTTAAAAGGAACTTTTATACCTTGACTTGTACATAGAGGGAAATGAAAGATGCAAAGTCATACAGAGTCAGCCCAAACATTACATCTGTTTTGTCTCTATCAAAACCAGGATTTTTTTTGCATACCTTTTCCATAAACAATGTTGTGTACATTATCTTCTGGCCTTGGAGGCCTGTGGACATTTTATGACCCTTTTTTGATAAAAGCTGATCAGCCAAAAAACTTGTTTTCCCTTAAAGTGTTTCTTCTTTATTTCTCCCAGCCTCAGAAAGTACTAAACAGAGCTACATTCTCATGGAGCAAAGGTCCAGTGGGTCACAACAAAAAAAGAATCAATTAGCTCAAAGGTCTGATGTGGTTAATTTCAAGGCTGCTACTTGTTTTTCTTACATTCTAACTATGTTAACTAATGAACTCTCAGGTGCATAATGGATAAGGGATATGGGCACTTGGCAGCAAACACTGGCCCAATAATAAAATCTTACACCAGCACTACTCTAATAGTTTTTAACTCTTTGAAAGGCTCTATATTTTTAAAATGTTTTAGGCTTCCTGTGTCTCTCACGGTGGGGAGGCTGTGAACAGTCACATGCGTAGCTGCAAGAGTCTAAATAAACCTGTCAGACAAGCTAAAAAGCCATCAGAGGGGTTTAAACTGAAACTCACTTATCATGTCCATTAACTAAAGCCCTAAGTTGATTTTTTCCAGAAAAAAGTGGTCAGAGATAGCCCCCTGTTAATGTCAAAAGAGTTGGTAAAAGGCGCAAAATAATAAGGCAGACAGATTCTAGTTTTGGGGTAAATGCTCAAACAGATTCAGGGGGTCCTTCGAGCCATGATCCGCCTCGCTTGTCATGGCTTTTCTACATGACCTTGTCATGGGTGGGATCTCCTGTGGTGGCTCCCAACACTAACAGAAGCAAAAGAGATTAAGAAGAGGTGGCAAAAATACACAAAAGACCTGTACAAAAGATGTTTTAATGACCTGGATAACCATGTTAGTGTGGTTATTCACCTAGAGTCAGACATCCTGGAGTGTAAAAGTCAAGTGGGCCTTAGGAATCACTACTACAAACAAAGCAAGTGGAGGTGATGGAATTCCAGCTGAGATATTTCAAACCCTAAAAGATGATGCTGTTAAAGCGTTACATTCAATACGTCAGCAAATTTGGAAAATTCAGCAGTGGCCACAGGACTGGAAAAGGTCACTTTTCATTCTAATCTCAATATAGGGCAATGCCAAAAAATGTTCACACTACGGTACAATTGCTGTCATTCCATGTGCTATAAAGGTAATGCTGAAAATCCTTCAAGCTAGGCTTCTACAGCATGTGAACTGAGAACTTCCAGATGTGCAAGCTGGATTTAGAAAAAGCAGAGAAACCAGGGATCAATTGCCAGTGTTCATTGGACCATAGAGAAAGCAAGAGAATGCCAGAAAAACATCTAATTCTGCTTCATTGACTATGCTAAAAACTGTGTGGATCCCAAGAAAGTGTGGAAAATTCTTAAAGAAATGGGAATATCAGACCACCTTACCTGTCTCCTAAGAAACCTATATGCACATCAAGAAGCAGAAGCTAGAACTGGTCATGGAACAATGCTGCTGCTGCTAAGTCGCTTCAGTCGTGTCCGACTCTGTGCAACCTCGTAGACGATGGCAGCCCACCAGGCTCCTCCGTCCCTGGGATTCTCCAGGCAAGAACACTGGAGTGGGTTGCCATTTCCTTCTCCAATGCATGAAAGTGAAAAGTGAAACTGAAGTCGCTCAGTCATGTCCGACTCTTAGTGACCCCGTGGACTGCAGCCTACCAGGCTCCTCCGCCCATGGGATTTTCCAGGCAAGAGGACTGGAACAATAGACTACTTCAAAATTGAGAAAGGAGTACATCATGGCTGTATATTTTCACCCTGCTTATTATCTTATATGTAGAGTATATCATGTGAAATGCTGGGTCACCCATATTGCAGGCAGATTCTTTACTATCTGAGCCACCAGGGAAGCCCATATGTATATTTAGTAATTGCACTGTTATTCTTATATAAATACCCATGGCTGAATATCAAAGCATAGTATGATTGCACTTTATTCTTTCTTTGCCTTTCTTCCAATTAGTACTTGTCTTTTCATATCTTGATTTCTTTGAAAGTTTTGGCTATTCATTCCATACTTTCCAATTGTACTTCAGTAGACATTTTGACAAAGGCCATTATTAAATGTAACAAAGCAAATCTGAGATCTCCATTCTTTTATGTAAACTGATTAGCATCTAAGACAATTTCATTGTAATCCCATAATTACGTTTGTCTTTATTCTGAGTGTGTTAGTTGCTCAGTCATGTCTGACTCTTTACAACCTCATAGACTGTAGCTGGCCACACTTCTCTGTCTACGGAATTCTCCAGGCAATAATACAGGAGTGGGTTTCCATTTCCTTCTCCAGCAGATCTTCCTAACCCAAGGACCGAACCCAGGTCTCCTGAAATGCAAGCAGATTCTTTACCATTTGAGCCACGAGGGCAGACTTATCTTGAGTAGTTTATATCATTTCTGGGGCCTCTTTTTTTGTTGTTTTATTTTCTTATTTTATTAGCACACATTCTCTGTAATCTTCTGTACATATCTTTTCATCTTGTTTACCATTTAATGTTCTAGGATTGCTCTTTCACTGTTAATACTAGTTTTCTAGAATTTCCATACTAAGTACCACAATTTAGGTGACTTAGTAGGAATTATTCAATCACAGTTTGGAAGCTCAGCATCTGCAATCAATGACAGCAATACCATACTATCTCTGAAAGTTCTAGGAAGGACTCCTTCCTTGCCTCTTCCTAAGTTTTGGTGGTTGATGGTAATCCTTGGTGTTCTTTGGCTTATAAACACATAACTCCAATCACTGCCTCAGCCATCACATGACTATTTCTCTGTGCATTTGTATCCATTTTCATATTGTCTTATAATGATACCAACCATTGGATTTAGAGCCAACTGTAATTCAGTAAGATCTCAACTTGGTTACATCTTCTAAGACATGATTTCCAAATGATGTTCCATTCACAGGTACTGGCTTTTTGATAGTGGTAGTAGGGTACATGACTCAATCTACAGTATCATTTTACTGAAGATTCCATTCAGTTCTGTGGATATCTGGTGTTCTGTATGTTTGCCTTTTTCTTTGCAATTTTTAATCCTTATATGGCACAATTATAAAAGTTTCCTGAAAAAGGATGAAAATAAGCATACTATTTGAGATATTACAGCTCTGAAAATATCCCTGCTTTGATCCTTCCGCTGGTCCATACTACTTTGTTGAGGGTCCTCAAAAATGCCATATACATTTCAGCCAAAGCATTTTTGTGCCGACTCTTTCTTTTACCTGAAATGCTTTTATCCTAAAAAGGCAGCACTTGCTCCTTTACTTTTTTCATATCTTTATAACAGATTACCTCAGTTAGATAACCTCAACCAGCTACACAATGGAAATTTTTAACCAAAACCACTCAACATTCCAAACTCTCCTTACTTAGCTTTTTATTCTCTCTTAACATTTAAAACCATATAACTGTTAAAAGGTAAACTGAGACATATTAAAATTTTAAGAGGCTTTTTTTTTTTTTTAACAAAAAGCAATTCAAATAGACCAGCAACAACTTAGAAATTGTTAGGAATACTCTGTGACAGGTGCCAGGGGAAAGGCTTTATAGAAAAAGTGTGGATACAGAGAAACGGCTTTATTGATTAGATATCACTTAAAGCCTAGTTGACATTTTGATTTCATTACTTTGAGGCATTTACAGGCTTCAATATTGGTGTGCTTATGTAGGCTACCATGACATCAGGGCCACCTCAGTTTAATGGACTCCTTGCTTAATTAAACATAGTACACTTTATTTTTTGCTTATTTATCTGTTGGTGGGACATAATCAATAAACAATTCATTTTAGGAATAGAAAAAGAGTTGTATTCAAGCCAAACTGAGGACTATAACCTAAGAAACACAGATTCAAGAAACACCTGAATTGTGTTCCACCACATTACAAAATGTGGGAGGCTTATAAAGGCAACATGTGCAAAGTTGCTTGTGTTGTCAGAATTAGGATTGGGGCAAGTATGAAGTAAAAGAAGTAAGAGTGTTTGTTAAGCAAGCATTGCTTGGGGTCTGAAATGATTGCATAGTTACAAGGGGACACTTGATACCATGAAGTTTCAGCTGGTAGTTGTTAGCAGATAATGTTCTAGCAGAGACATTACTTTGCCAACAAAGGTCTGTCTAGTCAAGGCTATGGGTTTTCCAGTGGTCATGTATGGATGTGAGAGTTGAACTGTGAAGAAAGCTGAGTGCCGAAGAATTGATGCTTTTGAACTGTGGTGTTGGAGAAGACTCTTGGGAATCCCTCGGACTTCACAGAGATCCAACCAGTCCATTCTAAAGGAAATCAGTCCTGGGTGTTCATTGGAAGGACTGATGCTAAAGCTGAAACTCCAATACTTTGACCACCTCATGCGCAGAGTTGACTCACTGGAAAAGACTGATGCTGGGGGGGATTGGGGGCAGGAGGAGAAGGGGATAACAGAGGATGAGATGGCTTGATGGCATCACCAACTCGATGGACATGAGTTTGAGTGAACTCCGGGAGTTGGTGATGGACAGGGAGGCCTGGCATGCTGTGATTCATGGGCTCGCAAAAAGTTGGACACAACTGAGTGACTGAACTGAACTGAACTGAATGTTGTAGGAAGGGCTGGTGGTGTCTTTCATACAGTTCAGAAAATTCATGTTCTTGGGAACTTGATACAGAAACTTGTCTGAGAGCACATCCACAATGGCCACCTGCCTTCATTATCAATGCCTGAACCACAGTTACTCCATTTTGATTTTTAAATGCATTCTTTTCTTTAACTGTTAAAACATATGTACAATTCATGTTTTGACAGGCCATAAAACAGGCTGTTCTCGTCAGCATAAAGTTTAAGCCAAATCACATATAAGGTAGAATGATTTCCCCTCCCTCAATCTGTGAAAATTTCTTCTATCATATGTCATCTATTGTTTGTTTCACTCAACTGAAAGTTACAGGATATCAGAATTTTATTTGTTGCTTTGTTTTCACTGCTGAATTTGCTTATTTGTATTTTTAACAATTATATATATATATATATATAATTTATCCATTACTTTCCTCTATAGAAAAAAATTCCCTGTTGCAGAACATCAAAAACTCTCAGGCACAAGGTTTATTTTTCTTAACAGAAAAAGTGTGCAGCTGTATAAAATTTTGACCTGTGGAGATTCCTGAATTAATGGCTTCTAATAGTAGATATTAGACACTATTTTCATGATCCCTAAAGCTTCTCATAGACATGCATATTCAGAGTTCAATATCATTTAGTCAAAGAAATTAAAATACAGAAAGACACCAGCATATTACATTGTGTCATATCTTGTTTTTACAATCTCTTCTGTCACAGCATAATGAAGTATTGTGTCACCAAATATGTGTGTGTGTCTTGAAATTCAACCTTAGTATCCTCTCATTCTATATTTTAAAAGGATATAACTGCAGTAATTTAATAAAAATCTCTTTGAGATAGCTATCCATATCTAATAACTTGTACTTTTTTTTCACAGAAATGCATTCAAATAGATAGAAATGCATATGCATTGGCCAAAAATAAGGATAATAGTTAATAAACTGGGAGATTCAGTTTTGGTGTAGACAGTCTCTAAACTGGCCCCAAATACTTTCAATCCTTGCTTCCTACTATTCATACTCTTCTAAATGTAGAATGTATGCATTCTCAGATGGTCAATGTCCAGTTCTTTGTGACTCCATGGACTGTAGCCTGCCAGGCTCCTCTGTCCTTGGAATTTTCCAGGCAAGAATACTGGAGTGGGTTGCCATTTCCTATTTCAGGAGATCGTCCTGTGTCTCCTGCATAGGCAAGCAGATTCTTTACCATTGAGTCACCTGGGAAGCCCCCTCTAAATAGAGGAGACACGTGCAAAAAGTTATGTTATTTTCCAGAAGAGATAATGAGGTCTGACTTCTGTCTTAGGTACTGTCTCCCACTCTTTCACTCACTCAATCTGACGGAAGCTTTGGATTGAGTTTGAGCTTCTCTGTGAAGAGGCCTGTGTAGCAAGGAACAGAGAGACCTTAGCCCAGTGAGGAACTGAATCTGCAATATGGATAACATTAACAATAATGAAGGTGAGTTTGGAAGCAGGGCTTCCATCTCCTACTGTAGCCTTGGCTGAGAGATTATTGTAACAACTGAGTTACATGCAGCTAACCAGCTCCCAGGAGATGACAAGAGTGAACGTCAACATTCTAGGAAGCAGCAAACTAAAATGGAGTGGAAAGGGTGAATTTAACTCAGATGACCATTACATCTACTACTGCATGCAGGAATCCCTTAGAAGAAATGGAGTAGCCATCATGGTCAACAAAAGAGTCCTAAATGTAGTACTTGGATGCAATCTCAAAAAGGACAGAATGATCTCTGTTCGTTTCCAAGGCAAACCATTCAATATCACAGTAATCCAAGTCTATGCCCCAATCAGTAATGCTGAAGAAGCTGAAGTTGAAGAGTTCTATGAAGACCTACAAGACCTTTTAGAACTAACACCCAAAAAAGATGTCCTTTTCATTATAGGGGACTGGAATGCAAAAGTAGGAAGTCAAGAAACACCTGGAGTAACAAGCAAATTTGGCCTGGGAATACAGAATGAAGCAGGGCAAAGACGAATAGAGTTTTGCCAAGAAAATGTACTGGTCATAGCAAACACCCTCTTCCAACAACACAAGAGAAGACTCTACGCATGGACATCACCAGATGGTCAACACTGAAAACAGATTGATTATATTCTTTGCAGCCAAAGTTGGAGAAGCTCTATAGAGTCAGCAAAAACAAGACCGGGAGCTGACTGTGGTTCAGATCATGAACTCCTTTTTGCCAAATACAGACTTAAAGAAAGTAGGGAAAACCACTAGACTATTCACGTATTACCTAAATCAAATCCCTTATGATTATACAGTGGAAGTGAGAAATAGATTTAAGGGCCTAGATCTGATAGATAGAGTGCCTAATGAACTATGAAATGAGATTTGTGACATTGTACAGGAGACAGGGATCAAGACCATCCCCATGGAAACAAAATGAAAAAAGCAAAATGGCTGACAGGGGAGGCCTTACAAATAGCTGTGAAAAGAAGAGAAGTGAAAAGCAAAGGAGAAAAGGAAAGATATAAGCATCTGAATGCAGAGTTCCAAAGAATAGCAAGAAGAGATAAGAAAGCCTTCCTCAGCAATCAATGCAAATAAATAGAGGAAAACAACAGAATGGGAAAGACTAGAGATCTCTTCAAGAAAATTAGAGATACCAAGGGAACATTTCATGCAAAGATGGGCTCAATAAAGGACAGAATTGGTATGGACCTAACAGAAGCAGAAGATATTAAGAAGAAGTGGCAAGAATACACAGAAGAACTGTATAAAAAAGAACTTCACTGGAGCCTATTATACAGAGTGAAGTAAGCCAGAAGGAAAAACACCATTACAATATACTAACGCATACATATGGAATTTAGAAAGATGGTAACAATAACCCTTTGTACAAGACATCAAAAGAGACACTGATGTATAGAACAGTCTTATGGACTCTGTGGGAGAGGGAGAGGGTGGGAAGATTTGGGAGAATGGCATTGAAACATGTAAAATATCATGTATGAAACGAGATGCCAGTCCAGGTTCGATGCACGATACTGGATGCTTGGGGCTGGAGCACTGGGATGACCCAGAGGGATGGTATGGGGAGGGAGGAGGGAGGAGGGTTCAGGATGGGGAACACATGTATACCTGTGGTGGATTCATTTTGATATTTGGCAAAACTAATAGAATTATGTAAAGTTTAAAAATAAAATAAAATTTAAAAAAAAAGATAATCAGTTTATCAAAAAAGAGCATAAATTTAGTATGGATTTGGTTACAATGACAGTATAAAAACAAATTCTGTATAATTCATAGTAATAAAATGGATCTTTTCATAGGAAAAAAATAATAATAAAAAAATAATAAAAAGCAGAGACATTACTTTGTCAACAAAGGAAAAAAAAAAAAAGAACTTCACGACCATGATAATCATGATGGTGTGATCACTGACCTGGAGCCAGACATCCTGCAATGTGAAGTCAAGTGGGCCTTAGAAAACATCACTACAAACAAAGCTAGTGGAGGTGATGGAATTCCAGTTGAGCTGTTCCAAATCCTGAAAGATGATGCTGTGAAAGTGCTGCACTCAATATGCCAGCAAATTTGGAAAACTCAGCAGTGGCCACAGGACTGGAAAAGGTCACTTTTCATTCCAATCCCAAAGAAAGGCAATGCCAAAGAGTGCTCAAACTACTGCACAATTGCACTCATCTCACATGCTAGTAAAGTAATGCTCAAAATTCTCCAAGCCGGGCTTTAGCAATATATGAACTGTGAACTTCCAGATGTTCAAGCTGGTTTTGGAAAAGGCATAGGAACCAGAGATCAAATTGCCAACATCTGCTGGATCATCGAAAAAGCAAGAGTTCCAGAAAAACATCTGTTTCTGCTTTATTGACTATGCCAAAGCTTTTGACTGTGTGGATCACAATAAACTGTGGAAAATTCTGAAAGAGATGGGAATACCAGACCACCTGACCAACCTCTTGAGAAACCTATATGCAGGTCAGGAAGCAACAGGTAGAGCTGGACATGGAACAACAGACTGGTTCCAAATAGAAAAATGAGTATGTCAAGGCTGTATATTGTCACCCTGCTTATTAAATTATATGCAGAGTACATCATGAGAAATGCTGGGCTGGAAGAAGCACAAGCTGGAATAAGATTGCCAGGAGAAGTATCAATAACCTCAGATATGCAGATGACACCACCCTTATGGCAGAAAGTGTAGAGGAACTAAGAAACCTCTTGATGAAAGTGAAAGAAGAGAGTGAAAAAGTTGCCTTGAAGCTCAACATTCAGAAAACGAAGATCATGGCATCTGGTCCCATCACTTCATGGGAAATAGATGGGGAAACAGTGGAAACAGTGTCAGACTTTATTTTTGGGGGCTCCAAAATCACTGCATATGGTGACTGCAGCCATGAAATTAAAAGACGCTTACTCCTTGGAAGGAAAATCATGACCAACCTAGATAGCATATTCAAAAGCAGAGACATTACTTTGCCAACAAATGTCTGTCTAGTCAAGGCTATTGTTTATCCAGTGGTCATGTATGGATGTGAGAGTTGGACTGTGAAGAAAGCTGAATGCCAAAGAATTGATGCTTTTGAACTGTAGTGTTGGAGAAGACTCTTGAGAGTCCCTTGGACTCCACGGAGATCCAAGCAGTCCATTCTAAAGGAGATCAGTCCTGCGTATTCTTTGGAAGAAGTGATGCTAAAGCTGAAACTCCAGTACTTTGGCCACCTCATGCAAAGAGTTGACTCACTGGAAAAGATTCTGATACTGGGAGGGATTGGGGGAAGGAGGAGAAGGGGACAACAGAGGATGAGATGGCTGGATGGCGTCCCCAACTCGATGGATGTGAATTTGAGTGAACTCTGGGAGTTTGTGTTGGACAGGAAGACCTGGTGTGCTGTGATTCATGGGATCACAAAGAGTCAGACACGACTGAGCAACTGAACTGAACTAAATTGAACCTAACTGAACCAGCTCCCAGTTTCTTGACCCATAAAAACTGTGAGGTAATCAAGAAGGCTATTTAACTGCATTATTTTTGTTTCATTTAGTGAATAGTGTCCATTTTTAAATGATTTTCCTTTTTTTATGTATCTTTAAACAACATTTATGTGCATTTGCTATTTTACATGGTTTACATGCTAACTATGGCACAGAAAATTAAATAATACAAAGGGAAGACATACAAATAATATTAAATAGTATACATATCATTGCAACAAAGTGAAATAAGAAAATATATATTAAAGCCAAATTCTTTAACCCATTAAAGAATAGGTTTTTAACCTATTTAAGCCTTTAACCTATTCTATTTGAGTATCCATTTGAGTATCTATTGAGTATCTATTTGAGTATCCAAACCCAAAGGATATATAATATGTAAAGTCTTGAGAACTAAGTGTGTATTTTGTTAAATTACTCCTATAATTAGTGTTTTTATTGAAAATTATACTAATATTCCAAATTTTAAAAGTAGTGCCAATCCCCACCCATAAAATGATGCTCAAAATACTAAATTACATTATTTTTTAATTTAAACTGAAAATATCTGAAAATTATCTAGAGTCAACTGCATTGTGCATCATATAATTTAACATTAATTAAGTTCTGCCATGAAAATAGCAAAATTGAAGCTAGGAAAAACACCAAAAATAAGCAAAACTAAAATTACTCTTAAGAAGATCCTATGAAAATCTCTCCTTCCTTCCTTTTTCCTTTCTCTTTCTTTTTTTTTTCTCCTCATTTAGCTGAACATGAATTAGCATACACTGATTTAAGAATCATTGTCATGAATGAGTATGCATGGCTCATAATAGGTACTTAGAAAATTACATCTATTGTTATTGCTAATAATATAAATGTGATGCTAATGAAAAGAAAGCTTACCAGAATGGGGAGATGAATATTTAATCAGAAAGAGAAAGTGCATGACTGAAATTCTTTTTTAACAATCCTTTATTCTGATTTCTATTGCAAAATACAGATAGAAAATTAGTTGTCTATTTTAAAATATTATCTATTTAGTTAATGTATTTTTCATTCATATACTGCTTTTTCAAAACCCGTCTGTCTTTAATCAGACCTCTGAACTTCATTTAGATTAAGTAAAAATGAATAGAATTTGCAAGGTAATACATGTGCCAAAGGGCTTATTTAGATATTGATATATTATTAAACATTTTAGAACTCAGTATGGCCCTGGTCCATGTAATCCTACTTCTTGTAATAATAGAGGTAGCCAGCTACTATACAATGGTATCTATTACCTAGCAATTAACTGAAGGCACAGTGTCCTCAGGAATAAACCAAGCTATCTAACCAAGATTAAGGGGGGAAAGAAAAAGCCTTGAGTGTTATTTTTCTTTTTTGTTGTTGTTGTTCAGTAGTTCAGTTATGTCTAACTCTTTGTGACCCCATGGACTGTAGCACGCCAGGCCTCCCTGTCCTTCATCATCTCCCAGAGCTTGCTCAAACTCATGTCCATTGAGTTGGTGATGCCATCCAACGATTTCATCCTCTGTCATCCCCTTCTCCTCCTGCTTTCAATTTTTCCCAGCATCAGGGTCTTTTTCAATGAGTCAATTCTTCTCATCAGGTGGCCAAAGTATTGGAGCTTCAGCTTCAGCTTTAGCATCAGATCTTCTAATGAATATTCAGGGTTGATTTACTTCAGGATTGACTGGTTGGATCTCCTTGCAGTCTAAGGAACTCTTAAGAGTCTTCTCCAACACCACAGTTCAGAAGCATGCATTCTTCGGTGCTCAGTCTTCTTTACGGTCCAACTCTCATAACCATACATGACTACTGGAAAAACCATAGCTTTGAATATATGGATCTTTGTTAACAAAGTAATATCTGCTTTTTAATACACTGCCTAGGTTTGTCATAGCTTTTCTTCCAAGGAGTAAGCATCTTTTAATTTCATGACTGTGGTCACTGTCTTCAGTTATTTTGGAGCCCTAAAAAATAAAGTCTTCCACTATTTCCATTGTTTCCCCATATATTTGCATGAAGTGATGGGACCAGATGCCATAATCTTTGTTTTTTGAGTATTGAGTTTTAAGCCAGCTTTTCATGCTCCTCTTTCACTCTCATCAAGTGGGCCTTTAGTTCCTCTTCACTTTCTGCCATTAAAGTGGTATCATCTGCATGTCTGAGGTTGTTGATGTTTCTCCCAGCAACCTTGATTCCAGCTGTGATTCATCCAGCCCAGCATTTCACATGATGTACTCTGCATATGAGTTAAATAAGTAGGATGACTATATACAGCCTTAACATACTCCTTTCCCAATTTTGAACTGGCCCATAGTTCCATGTCCAATTCTACTTTTGCTTCTTGACCTGCATACAGGTTTCTTCGAGACAGGTAAAGTGGTCTGGTATTCCCATCTCTTTAAGAATTTTTCAAAAATTGTATTTATTTAGTCACTTATCTATCTGGTTGCTATTTATTCACATATTATTTAAACAGGCTCCACTTCAAATACATGTGTTTTAAAAGCTATGCAAAACATGTATATTGTGAAGCATGTTTCTTTGTATGACATTTCTTGTGTTTACTTTTTGTTTGCTTGGCATCGTCTATGCTCACATTTGATCATGTTCTCAGTCACTCACTCATGTTTGACTCTTAAGCAACCCCATTCACTGGAGCCCACTAGATTTCTCAGTTCATTGGATTCTCCAGGCAAGAATGCTGGAGTGGATTGCCATTTCCTTCTCCAGGAGATCTTCCTAACCCAAAGATGGAACTCATGTCTCTTGTGTCTCCTGCCATGGCAGGCAGATTCTTTACCACTGTGCCACATGGGAACCACTGAGCCAGCTGGGAAATCCATCATGTTTCATCAGTGGCTGATAATTTTTTTCAGGTTGGATATACCTGATAGAAAATCCTAGAGGATGACTCTCAAAACTGCTCAATATCTTGAAGCGTCAAGATAAAGCTGGCTTTCTTTTATTACAGATATGCATGCTTAATCATTGAATACTCATTAACACAAGGTCGTAAGCCCCAATAGGCCATACTCAAACATTGTGGGGGTGAGGACAGGAGCCATGGAGCAAATATTCCCTCAGGCCAATGCATTGTTGAGTGATTTAAAGGTTCCTCTGTAGGCCCAGATGCCCTCACCTAGTGATCTCAGTAGTTCACTGGTGTAATGGCTTTCCCTTCTCCAGTTGCTTTTGCAATGGGAGGTTTGAGGTAGTACAGAGAACTCAAGATAAAGTTGTTGGCATTAGAAGTAGCCCTGGAAACAGATCCCAAGGATAGGACTCTATAAATAAAATACTTGAATGGACAGAAAGAAACAAGGGCTCACATTTCTGGTACTGATCTGCAAAAGCTTGAAGTGGGGCTTTGATTTCCAGACAGAGAGTGAGGCCAGGTTGTGGCGGTGAGAGCACCAAATCCTAGCCACTAGACTAGTGGTCAGCAACAAGGTCCTGGCTTTTTGGCATTACAGAAAATAATTCCCACAAAGACAAAAAGTAGTGAAAAAGTAAAGGTTTTTTTTAGGATGAAAAAAAGAATACATTTCTCTGATAATGAGTGATGTTGAGCATCTTTTCATGTGTTTGTTAACCATCTGTATGTCTTCTTTGGAGAAATGTCTATTTAGTTCTTTGGCCCATTTTTTGATTGGGTCGTTTATTTTTCTGGAGTTGAGCTGTAGGAGCTG
>NW_011495013.1:5277117-5282640 GCF_000754665.1 Bison bison bison
AAAAAAAAAAAAAAAAAAAAAAAAAAAAAAAAAAAGAATACAACTTGTGGGTAGACACACAGGTGAACTTCAAGAGCCCTCATAGCAGTTTGAATTACTTTTATGGAGTTTCCTTTGGCCAATCATTTTGATTCACCTGATTCAGAGTCCATATTTGGTATATCTCACGATCCTCCCATGTATGCACATGCATTTCTTAGCCAAGATGGATTCTACCTCACAGGGCTATGGGTAGCCTGGCATTAGTTAGAATCATTCCTCTTTGACCTCCTAAGGAGCTTTTCTGTATGTGTGGTTGGGGAGGTCTCCTGACTTCAGGAATGAAATGGTCTGGGCAGGACACATCCTCCTCTCTTAACTGTCCTTCTGTTCTTCTCTTGGAGTTTTGGTCTACAGTTTTGGTCTTGGAGTTTGATGTATGAAATTTGATCATTTTGTTTATTTTTATTTATTTATTTATTTTTGGCCACACCATGCAGCTTATGGAATCTTAGTCCTCAGACATGAGTCAGACCCAGGGTCCTGGCAGTGGAGGTGTGGGATCCACCACTGGACCACCAGAGAATTCCCCTTGGTTAATTACTTTAGAAGTCTTGGTAAAATAAAATGACAGGCTCAGGTCAACTAAGTATTAATTGACATCACTCAGAAGGCCTCCAGGGTAACTTTGAAGCTCCCTCATCTCTTGCAGTGATAGTACAATTTGTGCTGAAATTTAGTGCCACAATTTCATTCTAACTGTGGCAGAGATACAAAGAAGACTTATATGGCAGCATCAATAGATTCCCTGTGCAAACGTCTAAATCTTCATAAGATAAAAGTGAAAATCTGAGTTTTGGGATGATGATCCCCCAAGTCTTGAAATCACAGTTTCCTTTGAGCAATATTGACAAAAAGAAGAGTTCTCATTCTTGTTATATGATGAAAACCTCAACCATGTGGGACTTAGCAAAGATAGCACCTGAGGCAGACACTTTGCCCAATGATGCTGAAATAGGAATCTGAGTTCTTGTTCATGGAGCTGAAGAGTGAACTTCATGAACACATGAAAACTCAAGGTATCAAACAGGCAGAGCTTATTTTAAAGAGAGAAATACAAAACTCCCAGCATAGATACTGAGAGGAGGTAAAGTGCCTGAAAAGACGGGAATTATAGCAGTTTATATCTTTACTAGTGTTGATGTATTTGTTTTTGTTTTGCTTGGATCCCTAACATATGTAATTTCTGACCAATCAGTGAGAAGGCCACTATGTCCAGTTTGTCATTTTTATGGCTTTCTTTGATCCCCTAATCCTTGGGTTTTCTTAGACATTGAGTTGCCATCCCGTGACCCTTTCTGATGACCCCAGGCCATTGTTTAAGTACCAGATGTATGGGCTAAGACTTAATGGTCCATCTGGTGTTTTTCTTTCTGAAAAGTTGGACAGCAGTTACTGATTGTCTTGTCTTGGATCTGGATGTTTCATGACCCACTGGATCATGAAGACATTCCTCTGAATGCCTGGAACCAGGAACAACAAGTGTAGCATTAAGTTAATGGCGTGAGACATTCATATGGGAGAAATAGAGTTGGAATTAAAAACAATGAACCGAGGTTCTGGCCCTACACTGATGGCTAGCAATTTCTACCTCAGCACTGGTTCTCCTCTAATCCTTTACCTGCTTTCTCTCCTTAGCACTTTGAGATGATTAACAAGAGAAGAATTCATCCTGTCTTCCAAGAGAAAATAATAATTATTCTAAAATAATTCAATGTTTATATATATATATATATATATATATATACACATACCCACACATATTTTGGCAGGAACTGAAACAATCCATATAGGTATGGATCATGAAGTTTTTGAACTTATTCTTGTCTGGAAAATCCCATGGGCAGAGGAACCTGGTAGGCTACAGTCCATAGGGTCACAAAGAGTTGGACACGACTGAGTCACTTCACTTCTTCACAGAATATAAAGCTGAGTGGAGAATTTATTGAAATGGAAGCATTCTATCAAGTGTTAGAAATTAAACTCCTGCCAAGCATATCTGGAACTTCTCTTGATACATTGTTAGATTGGATTATTGGCACAGGATACAAAATTTGCCCTGAGTTAATGAGATGACAATGATGAAACTGCTTTGGCAGAGTCCTGAGGAGGGATTTATGAATTTTGATGTGGTACCAAAGATCTCTCCACCAGAATATAAACCCTGTGAGATCTTCTAAGTGAGATTGTAAAGAAAGTGGAATATGTCCTGGTGAGTGTGTTTACTGACATTGTTGAAAACCTTGGCTTGGGCTGTCCAGCAGAGTTTGAGATCAAGAGTAGGAAAAATACTGTTAAACTGGGCTCCACATCTCTGTTGGAGAACACAGGATTTTGGAATGGTTGAGGGTTGCTAGCAATTAAATATAAGAGGTGATATAGGTATTATTTTTCTAATGTTCATAAGTAGTGAATATAATATAATGAACATTGAAAGGATACCCATTTATAAATAGCAACTATATCTATGAAATGAGAAGGATGGAATGTAGTTATGTTTGTAAATTTTAATTTATGTTTTAAAAGATTTGATGTAAGTTTTTAAATTGGTATTATATGTTTAATTTCAATGACACATGCCCCTAGTTTTAATCTATGCAATTTACTAAACTTTATGTGTATTTGGAATGACTTTATTAGATTATTTTTGTAAAACATTTTCTATAGGCAGTCTAGGCTAATATATTCTTCATTAAGATTCAAACTGAATGTCCTAGAAACTCTTTATGTATCAGAGAGGGGCTGTGTATCTTATGTATACAGTTTCACTGAGGCTGTATTTTGACACATGCTTTCATAATCATAGAGACAAGGGAAATGGAATACAGTGTATCATGAGTTGGCTTTATAAATTTCTAGTCAAAGTGGCCCTTTGTGATTCTTGCTTACATTTAATTGGCCAAAGACTATCCTGTGACTGTCTTTTAATTCAACAGGGTGAAATTGTATAATCCTATCAGCAAAAGAGTGACTATCAAAATGTTTTGTATAGTCAATCAATTCACTTTCTTATTTTTTTATTTTACTTTTAAGAATTAAGCCAAAGTAAAACAAACAAACAAAAACAAGAAACCTGAAAGAAAATACTTTTCATTTGTAAATACCAGGCATTATTGAGCAAAATTCAGCAAAAGTTTGGAGGACTGATATAGGGCTAATAGAGTAATATGATATGAAATAAGTCAGGTGCTGAGAATAGAAGTTTGCGTAAGTACTAGATAAAGAGCAAAGGCTCAGAAACTATAGGTCTGCAGTCTCTTATCCACATTATCAAAATTGAAAAAGCTCCAGAAACCATTTGGCCAGAATATTTATACATTCATTGCAGAAATATCAATGTACTGGCTTAAATGATGATTTTTATTGTCCACCAAATTCTGAATTCCAAAACATATTTTTTTCCCAGAAATTTTGAATAAGGTAGAGTAAACCTGCAGTGTACTGGGTCAAAATCATGTTTATGGTGGAGCTGGAGGGATAAATGAGAATATGGTAACAGTTGTCTCTTTTCTACCATGTTGGCTTAAGAATAGTTTGTCTTTCATTGGAGCCCCACATTTGGCATGACATAGCATCACAGGCATCTGAGAGTACTTTTGAATCTTCCTGTAGTTGATGGTATGGAATAGATGAAGGGTGGAATGTTTTCTAAAGGCAAAGGTATGCTGTTATTGTTGTTCACTGCTAAGTCATGTCTGTCTCTTTGTGTCCTCATGAATTGTAGCCTGCCAGGTTCCTTTCTTTGTCCATGGGATTTCCTAAGTAAGAAAACTGGAGTGGGTTGCCATTTCCTTCTCCAGGGTGTATTCCCAACCCAAAGATCAAACCTGCATCTCCTGCATTGACAGGTGGATTCTTTACCACTGAGCCACCAGGGAACCTCAAAGATCTACTGAAAGTAGTATTAATGAGAAATGTAACTGCAAAGGCTTGTGTAGATTCAAGGTACAGTCTAATGAGCAGAGATCCCTCTGCCTTCCATGACAAAGGTAATAAAAATGAAGAAGACCACCAGGCTTTTCTTTATACAGCTAAGTCCTCTACATATGAACCTTCAAGTTGCAAACTTTCAAAGATGCAAATGTATGTTCATACGTCCAAGATTTCAGACATATGAACAAATAGGACTTATGAATGCACTCTCAGAGCAGAACTCCTTCATATGTATGAGACTTAGTATATTTTGAACACAGTTTTAAAAAGGAGATTGGAAAGGACAAGACCATGAAAGGGAAAATACACACACACACACACACACACACACATAAACATGCACACATATGAGTAGGCAAGTTGGACTTTGAAATGACTACTTTACCTAAAATAAAATAAATGAAACTAGCTAATGTAGTTATTTATTTTAGTTTCTTTTTCCAGTATCAAAGAGACACTCTTCCTCTAACTCTGATCAAAAGTGGTAGGTTATATATGAAAAATATAAGAGAATTTTATAAATTATGCATATCTGAATTACATACAGTAATCAATCACAAAATTTCTATCAATTTTTCCAATAAATACTGTGTTTAATTATAATTCCTTTGATTATTTACATTTATATGATAGATTTTATAAATAACATGGACAATCAATAGGTTTGCTTCCCAGGTGGCTCAGTGGTAAATAATCTGCCTGCCAGTGCAGAAGATGCAGGTTAAATCCCTGGGTCAGGGAGATCCCCTGGAGAAGGGAATGGCAGCACACTCCAGTATTCTTGTCTGGGAAATCCCACCATGGAGAGTCAGACATAACTGAGTAAGTAAGCAGGCATGCACACACAATCAATAGGTTTCAGAACAAATTTAGTGTTATTTAAAAAATCAATGTAATACTAAAATGATCGGAGTTTCTGCATTTTATTGATATATCTATAAGCCTACAACATCTTGCCTCTCTTACTTCACCTGAAATACTTTCCATAATTCAGTTTTAGACTATAATTGATTTCATAAAAAAAAAAAAAACACACAGAAAAAGACCCAGAAGTATTTGGCCTCTGCAGAATATCCATGAGCTGTTTTTTATTGGGGATAGTCTATAATAGACAGCATGTAATCCAGACTTCAGTAGGCTTCCTGGTGACCAAGGCTGACAGATCTGTGTTTATGTTCAGACTTGTGGGATGTTGGTTCTTTCCATGTAAGGAATTAATTTTTTTTTTTTTTTTTAAAGTCTTGGCTCCCACTGCTGCTCATATTCCTATCATTTAGTTGCAGTGGCAGAATAGCTGTGGGAAGTTTCCAGCATGACAAAGCTCCACAGGCTATGAAGTCAGAATTTTTTTTTTTTTTTTTAATGGAACCAACCAAGGAGAAAGATTTCATCTGGAATGACTTGATATTTAAGGCCCACTGTTCAAGTTTCCCAAAAGAGACATCCTCTTAGCGGCAGGTGTTTGTTCATAAACACCCTCACATGTTAGTTCAGTAACAAAATGTGTTTTTACCTGATCTGGAACTAGGCTCTGAGGCAGTATTCTTCATG
>NW_011495013.1:5283798-5287162 GCF_000754665.1 Bison bison bison
TCGTGTCCGCCCCTGTGCGACCCCATAGACGGCAACCCACCAGGCCCCCCCCGTCCCTGGGATTGTCCAGGCAAGAACACTGGAGTGGGTTGCCATTTCCTTCTCCAATGCATCAAAGTGAAAAGTTAAAGTGAAGTCGCTCAGTCGTGTCCAACTCTTAGCCACCCCATGGACTGCAGCCTTCCAGGCTCCTCCATCCATGGGGTTTTCCAGGCAAGAGTACTGGAGTGGGGTGCCATTGCCTTCTCCAGTGTTATATCACAATGAAACTTAAAAATAGAAAAATTAATTCAAAGTATGCCCTATCCCACTACCATTCTTTTTTAAATCCTTCACTGGCTACACATTACTTTTAATCTTCTAAACAGCATTCTCTGGACTCTGTTTTATTCTTTTAGTTCATCTTGTACCATTCTTCCCCTTGTGCTCTGGATTAATGTCACCCTGGCTCTTCAAATAGCATGACCTTCACAGTAGGGTTTATGAATCTGCTAATTAACCCACACACATCTATAATATATCAACATAAGCACCACATACTTTAAGAAAGCTTTTTCTAAATTACAAAATCTAGGTAAGTTTCTTTGTTATTATGTTTCAGTGAATCTTACATCTTTCAGACAGAGCACTTATTTTGGTATATATTAATACTTAACTATTCATAAGTGCAATTACAATATATGATTTATACTTTTCTCCCCACAGTAGTCCATAAAATTATTCAGAACAGGGGTCCATTTGCTTTTCCACATCACTGTATCTCAAGGACTTAGTACAATGTCTGGCACACACCATGTGCTGGATAAATCTGTTTCAAAGTATAGGATAAATAAATATTTTCATCATATGATTTTCTCTCTTCATTACTAAAAGGTATTGGGGATTATTTGTTTATTTATGTGTATTCTCATGTATATTTTAATGGTAAGTATCAAATTTACTGGGTACTGCTATATCTTGTCGGAGAAGGCAATGGCAACCCATTCCAGTACTCTTGCTTGGAAATTCCCAAGCACAGAGGAGCCTGGTAGGCTGCAGTCCATGGGGTCGCACAGAGTCAGACAAGAGTGAGTGACTTAGCAGCAGCAGCAGCCTATATCTTGTCATGTTAAACAGTCAGTAAAAAAGATTTTTATTAAATTTTATTTTATTTTTAAACTTTACATAATTGTATTAGTTTTGCAAAAGATTTTAAACTCAATTCCTTTACAATAATCACAAGTGTGCTGTTGTATTTATTCTGCAGGAATCACAGAGTCAAATGAAATGTTAATTAACATTGAGAGTCTTAAAGCACTACCAAATATAAAGTCTAAGTAATTATCATTTGAAATATTCATTAAACTTTAGATGAAGAAAAATCGACACTTTACAACCTTCCTGGAATTAGAAATGACCAACCTAGGTAGTTTTGGGAAAGAATTAGGTGGTTTAGATAAACATAAAACACTAGCAAGTATCATTTTCTGCAAATATTCACCATTGTTTATGTTTTCAGACTCTGCTTGGCTTAGTAGATTTCTCATCTTACGTGTTTCTCAGAGCATAACATCTAGGTGGTTCAAACAGCCATCTGCCTCATTCTATGAAATTTTTATGTCCATTTTTATCTCTCCCCATGCACATCTGGTTGTGTTTCTATTGAAACAAATAAAATATTCAGATTTTCTTTTCATATAAGCTTGAAATAATATTTACCAAGTAAGCAAGGTACTTGATAAAAGGCAAAATGCAAATAAACATCACAGTGAATTAGTGATCAGTTACCAATATTTGAGTGTAATAATCCAGATTTAACTTACTATGTTATTCATGAGTATTTAATTGCAAAAATTTCAGACTAGAGATGTGTGTGATATAAAATTTATGTTCAAAGTTATGAGACAAAACAGACTTTGTTTTAGTGTTTAAAATTTTGCTTGATCCACTTCTTTTATGGTGGTTAGCATACAAATCAAGTTGTATATATGATATATATCTAGAAGCCTCATGGTGAAAAAGAGACAATATATGAGTGATAATTTCTGTCATTATCCCTCGGGTACATTCTCACTGTCTGAATTTCTGTACTCACAGCTTGAGAGATAAATAAATTCTAAATTTAGACTGAGAAGGAATAAATTTTTAACTTAGAAGTTGAATACGAAAGCTTCATTGAACAGATGACTATTTCCCTAAAGAAATAAGCAGTCATGTCTGACACATGGCAAGGCCACTGATTCAATGTTTATTTAGAAATGAAATTAAATTATATGGTAATGAATTTCCCAAGCACATGTGGATCTCTGTATTAGTGCTAACATATCAAGTCTTTTATTTTTTCTTGAACGTTATTTAATACATTTAAAATGATTGCCTTGATAGATCCAATTGTTTGTGATAGAATGGTGAGTTCAAATTATTGTTGCTATTCAACTGCTAAGTCATGTTCAACTCTTTGAAACCCCATGGGCTGCAGTATGTGAGGCTTCCCTGTCCTTCACTATCTCCTGGAGTTTGCTCAAATCCATTGAGTCAGTGATGCTATATAATCATCTCATCTATCAAGATAATTACATTTTTATGGCATGATGTCAGAATAATTAAATTCCCAGAGCCACGTTACCACCAAGCTATTTTATGCAATATTCAAAAATGTTTAAGAATGCCAAAGGGGTGATACTGGCAAAACTCCGCCAACACCCTTTATCTTAGAGAGCTAGATTTTTGTTTCATTAATAAAGGAAACTGTTTTCTGCCTCACCTCTGTATTTCAGATGTTTCGCATAGAGCTAGCATAATCAAGTTTCAATAATTACTTGTTAAATTCATCAGTAAAAAATGAGTAACAAGTGACATAACTAAAAGTATGATTTAATGAGATTGAAAACCTACAAAAGCTGCATTGAAAGGGAATATGTGGTGAAAAAGGATTATGAAATCTTTTAAAAAATATCTACCTAAAATCCCTCTGGCAGAACAAGGGATATAAAGTAAGAGATGTCAAGGGGAAAAAAAAATCTCTTGAGAATTGCCCTAAATCTCTCCCTGGGTTGTTTACTGAACCTAGAATAGAGGTTCTGACTATATCTATGCCACTGTTGTTCTGTTTACTTGCTCAGTCATGTTTGACTCCTTGCAGCCCCACAGACTGTGGCCCTCCTGGCTCCTCCATGCACAGGATTTCCCAGGTAAGAAAATTGGAGTGGGTTGCCATTTCTTTCTGCAGGGAATCTTCCAAGCCTCGGATCAAACCTACATCTCCTACTTGATAAAGGGAAAAAACAGAAATGGGAAAAGTTGGAGGTATTTACTTTACAGTGCTTGGGATTAATGTGTCACTCACTATGCTGGGGGAATAAACAACACCCTCCCCACCCCCCCC
>NW_011495013.1:5287262-5290439 GCF_000754665.1 Bison bison bison
CACCCCGTTGGTTGGCAAAACTATGATCAAAACTGTGCAAAATTAGACTAAAAAAAGTCACATTTGATTTTGTTATTATTAATTAATCAACAGTGACCTTATTTTCTAAGATAAGAGCACAAATATTTTCTAAGGAAAGTAGCCTGCATGGAAAAAGAGTGAGTTGTGAACAATATGACTAGTCATATGCATTCATAGCTCACAGGTAGATTTCAGCATGTAGAGAGATATTTAGAAATGTGCCTTCTTATTCAATCACTATTTCACTAATTTAATCATGTTCATCCTGTGTTTATGCCTCACATGAAGGAGTTTGTCTGAGTATGTATGGTTTTAGGGTCACTCACAAGGGTGTAACAGAGCTATTGTCTGGGGTTAAAATGTCTGAAGTCTTGATGGAGACTGAAGAATCCATTCTAGTCTCACTCACCAGGATGTTTGCAAGTGGTTTCAGTTACTCATCACATGAACTTTTCTATAAGGCCATTAGCAACATGACACTTAAATCCCCCGGAGCTAGGGATCTAAGAGAGGAAGAGAATGCATACAACAGGAACAGATGCCACTGCTCCATTTATAAAATTATCTTGAAAATCACATATCATAATTTATACAAAAATCCTATTGTTCACACAGACCCACCCTGAGTCAATGTAGGAAAGGACAACACAAAGTGTGAAGGACAAGATGTGGGGATCACTGGGACTATCTTGGAGCTGACCACCTCACTACTTAAGCATTTGTGCCTCTGTCCCCACTTATATTAAGAGTCAGATGTAACTTAAAATGGTAGGTATGTCTTTGTAGTAGTAGTGTTAATCACTCAGTTGTGTCCAACTCTTTGTGACCCCATGGACTGTAGCTCGCCAGACTCCTCTGTCCATGGGATTCTTCAGGCAAGAATACTGGAATGGATTGCCAGTCTCTTCTCCAGAGGACCTTCCTGACCCAGTCATCAAAGCCAGGTCTCCTTCACTGCAGGCAGATTCTTTACCATTGTAGCTACAGGGAAGCTCCAAGTGTGTCTTACCTTATGATTTTGTAGGACTGATAAGATTCATTTCATGATGAAGGATTTTGGGTATATAGTCACTTGATGTCCCATGGTCAGCCATGCTCTCTCTCTCAGAAACCATTAGCATGTTGGGAGTTGTTTTTTCAAAGTGCTGAAATTCCTACAGCAGATGTAATGTACCTGCTTCACAAGCCCATTATTCTAGGTTATGATTCTCCCATGGATCTTGTCTCATCATTTATATAGTATCTTTTCTCACTTTTGATAGCATTAAAACCAAATCATCTTCCAGATTCAGTGGTCCAAGGGATAGAGTTGCTTACATTGCTTACATTATAGTCTAGACTTGCTACAGAGCAAATTTCTGTTCTAGGCTTCACACACAACAGTTAGCCCAATGGCACCCCACTCCAGTACTCTTGCCTGGAAAATCCCATGGATGGAGGAGCCTGGTGGGCTGCAGTCCATGGGGTCGCTAAGGGTCAGAGATGACTGAGTGACTTCACTTTCACTTTTCTCTTTCATGCACTGAGAAGGAAATGGCAACCCACTCCAGTGTTCTTGCCTGGAGAATCCCAGGGACGGGGGAGCCTGGTGGGCTGCCATCTATGGGGTCACACAGAGTTGGACACGACTGAAGCGACTTAGCAGCAGCAGCAGCAGCAACATCACTGTATGGGTCACAACATTTTTTCCTAGATGTGTAGTATACTGTCTCCAGAATTCTCAGAGGCTCACTGGGAATTGAGCTTCCTTCTTTGTGGTAGGAGACATAAAATACAATAATTTGTCTTTTAATTTGGGTTTATCCCAGTATGCTCTTGATAATGTGTCCCCTAAATATTTTATAATTGTGAGCTCTCCATCATTGTAGTCTTGAGGGCGAGATAGACGGCTTGTCTCTTCAGTTCATAGATTTTCAGATTGAAAGAAATGAAACATGTGTACACCTGGGGCAGATTCATTTTGATGTATGGCAAAACCAATACAATATTGTAATTAGCCTCTAATTAAAATAAATAAATTTAAATTAAAAAAAAAAAACAAAGAAATGTATCTGGGAGCTACACTTAACAAAACCTAATGAGCTGTGTTTTCATCTAAACCTGAGGAAATCTTACACTTTGATTCTGTAATGAGACGTCACTTTTGTGTTTTGCGAGAGAATATAAATTAATCTTACATGTGGAGAAGAACATGAACCTCCTTTGGGGGTCTTAGGGCAGACTGTAGTGTCAGGTTTCAACATGGCCTTCAGTCTTCCTTGCTTAGTGGTTTCAATCTCTGTGTATGGCCCCTCTTCACTTTAAATAGGGCTGACATATGTTAATATCACCAGTGTGCATGTGTGCTAAGTCACTTCTGTCCTGCCTGACTCTATGCAACGCTATGGACAGTAGCCTGCCAGACTTTTCTGTCCATGGGATTCTCCAGGCAAGAATACTGGCATGGATTGCCATGCCCTCCTCCAGGCGCTCTTTCTGACCTCAGATCAAACCCACATCTCTTATATGTCTTGCATTGGCAGGAGGGTTCTTTACCACTGGTACCACCTGGAAAGCCCTAATATCACTAGGATATTGTATAAATGATGGAGTGTGACTTCAAAAATCAGGTCATAAAAAACTATTGCTTTCATCTTTTCCTCTTAAATTAACCTCTTGCCAATAGCCAGAGTTTAACTGAGACCTTATTCCAATAGTTACCTGAGTGATATCTTGGCAGCACATGCTCCAACCCCAGTCAAGCCTTCAGGTGACACTAGCTCTAGTTGACATCTCAATTACAACCTATTGACAGATCCCAAGAAAGAACAATGTGGCTAAGCTGCTCCTGAATTTCTGATTCACAGAAACTTGAAATTAATAAATGCTTGTTGTTTAAAAACCTCTACGTTTTTTTAGACATCAGTAAGCACTGGCGGCTGCGACGGGCGCGCTAAAGCGCAGCTGAGAGGAGCCACCCCACGTCCGAGGTCAGGGGCAGAAGCCAGGAGGACCCCATGCCCGAAGGGCGGTGGCCAAGAGGAGTTACCCCGCGTCGGAGGTCAGGGGCAGCAGCCGAGAGTACCAGACTGCGATAGCGCAGGAACAGCCGAAAGGAGCTACCCCGTGTCCGAGGTCGGGGGTGGGGCGGGGGGCGGGGTGCGGCCGAGAGAAGAT
>NW_011495013.1:5290539-5292374 GCF_000754665.1 Bison bison bison
AGATACCCTGCGTCCGAGGTCAGGGGCAGCGGCCGGGAGGAGACAACCCACGCCCGAAGCCCGAGGCCAGGGGCGGCGGGCGGGAGGAGCTACCCCAGGCCCCCAGGCCCAAGGCCAAGGGCGGCGGGTGGGAGGAGAAACCCCACGCCGGAGGCCAGGGGCAGGGCCGGAAGGACCAACCCCATGTCCAAGGAACTGTGGCTACGAGGGTGCAGGAGTGCCTAGAGGAGCTATCCCACATTGAAGGTCAGGAAGGGCTGCAGTGAGGAGATACCCCTCGTCCAAGGTAAGGAGCAATGGCTGCACTTTGCTGGAGCAGCCATGAAGACATACCCCATGCCCAAGGTAAGAGAAACCCAAGTAAGATGGTAGGTGTTGCAAGAGGGCATCAGAGGGCAAACACACTGAAACCATACTCGCAGAAAATTAGTCAATCGAATCACATTAGGACCACAGCCTTGTCTAACTCAATGAAACTAAGCCATGCCTGTGGGGCAACCCGAGACGGGCGGGTCATGGTGGAGAGATCTGACAGAATGTGGTCCACTGGAGAATGGAATGGCAAACCACTTCAGTATTCTTGCCTTGAGAACCCCATGCTATGCTATGCTATGCTAAGTCATTTCAGTCGTGTCTAACTCTGTGTAATCCCACCAGGCTTCCCCATCCCTGGAATTCTCCAGGCAAGAACACTTGAGTGGGTTGCCATTTCCCTCTCCAATGCATGAAAGTGAAAAGAGAAAGTGAAGTCGCTCAGTCATGTCCGACTCTTAGCGACCCCATGGACTGCAGCCTACCAGGCTCCTCCATCCGTGGGATTTTCCAAGCAAGAGTACTGGAGTGGGTGCCATTGCCTTCTCCGTGAGAACCCCATGAACAGTATGAAAAGGCAAAATGATAGGATACTAAAAGAGAAACTGCCCAGGTCAGTAGCTGCCCAATATGCTACTGGAGATCAGTGAAGAAATAACTCTAGAAAGAATGAAGGGGTGGAGCCAAAGCAAAAACAATACCCAGCTGTGGATGTGACTGGTGATAGAAGCAAGGTCCGATTCTGTAAACAGCAATATTGCTTAGGAACCTGGAATGTAAGGTCCATGAATCAGGGCAAATTGGAAGTGGTCAAACAAGAGATGGCAAGAGTGAATGTCGACATTCTAGGAATCAGTGAACTGAAATGGACTGGAATGGGTGAATTTAACTCAGATGACGATTATATCTACTACTGAGGGCAGGTTTCTTCTTCCTCAGAAGAAATGGAGTGGCCATCATGGTCAACAAAAGAGACAGAAATGCAGTACTTGGATGCAATCTCAAAAACGACAGAAGGATCTCTGTTCGTTTCCAAGGCAAACCATTCAATATCACAGTAATCCAAGTCTATGCCCCAACCAGTAATGCTGAAGAAGCTGAAGTTGAAAGGTTCTATGAAGACCTACAAGACCTTTTGGAAATAACACCCAAAAAAGATGTCCTTTTCATTATAGGAGACTGGAGTGCAAAAGTAGGAAGTCAAGAAACACCTGGAGTAACAGGCAAACTTGGCCTTGGAATAAGGAATGAAGCAGGGCAAAGATGAATAAAGTTTTGCCAAGAAAATGCACTGGTCATAGCAAACACCCTCTTCCAACAACACAAGAGAAGACTCTATACATGGACATCACCAGATGGTCAACACTGAAATCAGATTGATTATATTCTTTGCAGCCAAAGATGGAGAAGCTCTATACAGTCAGCAAAAACAAGACCAGGAGCTGACTGTGGCTCAGACCATGAACTCCTTATTGCCAAATTCAGACTTAAATTGAAGAAAGTAGGGGAAACCACTAGACCAT
>NW_011495013.1:5292558-5292999 GCF_000754665.1 Bison bison bison
TTGATTATATCTTTGCAGCCAAAGATGGAGAAGCTCTATACAGTCAGCAAAAACAAGACCAGGAGCTGACTGTGGCTCAGACCATGAACTCCTTATTGCCAAATTCAGACTTAAATTGAAGAAAGTAGGGGAAACCACTAGACCATTCAGGTATGACCTAAATCAAATCCCTTATGATTATACCGTGGAAGTGAGACATAGATTTAAGGGCCTAGATCTGATAGATAGAGTGCCTGATGAACTATGGAATGAGGTTTGTGACACTGTACAGGAGACAGGAATCAAGACCATCCCCATGGAAAAGAAATGCAAAAAAGCAAAATGGCTGTCTAGGGAGGCCTTACAAATAGCTGTGAAAAGAAGAGAAGCAAAAACCAAAGGAGAAAAGGAAAGATACAAACATCTGAATGCAGAGTTCCAAAAATAGCAAGAAGAGATAAG
>NW_011495013.1:5293164-5313992 GCF_000754665.1 Bison bison bison
CACAATTGCACTCATCTCACACGCTAGTAAAGTAATGCTCAAAATTCTCCAAGCCAGGCTTCAGCAATATGTGAACCGTGAACTTCCTGATGTTCAAGCTGCATTTAGAAAAGGCAGAGGAACCAGAGATCAACTTGCCAACATCTGCTGGATCATGGAAAAAGGAAGAGAGTCCAGAAAAGCATCTATTTCTGCTTTATTGACTATGCCAAAGCCTTTGATTGTGTGGATCACAATCAACTGTGGAAAATTCTGAAAGAGATGGGAATACCAGACCACCTGATCTGCCTCTTGCGAAATTTGTATGCAGGTCAGGAAGCAACAGTTAGAACTGGACATGGAACAAAAGACTGGTTCCAAATAGGAAAAGGAGTTCGTCAAGGCTGTATATTGTCACCCTGTTTATTTAACTTATATGCAGAGTACATCATGAGAAACGCTGGACTGGAAGAAACACAAGCTGGAATCAAGATTGCCAGGAGAAATATCAATCACCTCAGATATGCAGATGACACCACCCTTATGGCAGAAAGTGAAGAGGAACTCAAAAGCCTCTTGATCAAAGTGAAAGTGGAGAGTGAAAAAGTTGGCTTAAAGCTCAACATTCAGAAAACGAAAATCATGGCATCCGGTCCCATCACTTAATGGGAAATAGATGGGGAAACAGGGAAACAGTGTCAGACTTTATTTTTCTGGGCTCCAAAATCACTACAGATGGTGACTGTAGCCATGAAATTAAAAGACGCTTACTCCTTGGAAGGAATGTTATGACCAACCTAGATAGCATATTCAAAAGCAGAGATATTACTTTGCCAACAAAGTTTCGTCTAGTCAAGGCTATGGTTTTTCCTGTGGTCATGTATGGATGTGAGAGTTGGACTGTGAAGAAGGCTGAGTGCTGAAGAATTGATGCTTTTAAACTGTGGTGTTGGAGAAGACTCTTGAGAGTCCCTTGGACTGCAAGGAGATCCAACCAGTCCATTCTGAAGGAGATCAGCCCTGGGATTTCTTTGGAAGGAATGATGCTAAAGCTGAAACTCCAGTACTTTGGCCACCACATGTGAAGAGTTGACTCATTGGAAAAGACTCTGATGCTGGCAGGGATTGGGGGCAAGAGGAGAAGGGGATGACAGAGGATGAGATGGCTGGATGGCATCACTGACTCGATGGACGTGAGTCTCAGTGAACTCCAGGAGTTGGTGATGGCCAGGGAGGCCTGGAGTGCTGCGATTCATGGGGTGGCAAAGAGTCGGACACGACTGAGCAACTGATCTGATCTGATCTGAATTAGCTAATAGAACTAAACCTAGCCTGGAAAGAAAAGCAGCGGACTTTGCATTCAAATGGACCATCTGTAATGTTTGGCAGGATATCTAATTTGGAGATCTAATATTCAGCAAGACTGTATGTATAACATACATCAATAAATATTGATTGAAGGCTTTTCAATAGGTGTATAAGTTATCTAATCTACTGCCATCATGGATGTTAATTAAATCAGAACCAGAGTTTGAATCTTTCTTTCTTTTTTTTTTCTTTTGAATGTTCCTCCCCCCCATGAAATAGAGGTAGGCAATAAAGCTGGTTTTACACAACAACATTTCTAGGGATTAATTTCAATAAAAGAACCAAGTTGAATTTCAAATTTTCCTATTTTTTTTTTCTAACAGGAGAAGAAGAAAAGCAAGCATTCAGAATTAATTGATGGTAATGATATGGTAAGCTTTAGGCAAACAATTGTATCCGTATTAATAATGAATACACAGAGTTGGATGTAACTGAAGCTACTTAGCATGTGCACACATACACGTCTGTACATATACACCTCTACAAGCAATCCCATGTATGCTACTGAAATACTCTGATTTTTTGCTCAGAAGGTACCTTTCTCAGAAGATAAGTGTTCGGAGACAGATACTGCAAGGAATACAGCTACAAACTATAGATGAGAGTCACTCTGCCTTGTAACTTTTATGTAGGCAGGTCGTCATCTTTTAGCCACTATGTTGTGTCCGACTCTTGTGACCCCATGGACTGTGGCCTGGCAGGCTCCTCTGTTCATGGGATTCTCCAGGCAAAGATACTGGAGTGGATTGCTATTTCTGTCTCCAGGGGATCTTCCTGACACAGAAATTGAAACTGAGTCTCCTGCATTGCAGGCAGATTCTTTAGAGCTACAAGGAAAACCCCCATGTAGGCAAGTATCTGAAGGTAAGCTCAAATCTGCAAAATTCCTTTAACGTTTCATTCTGCCCAAAGTACCTTAGATTTTTCATTTTTCTTCCTTACAGAATGACACAGATCTTACAAAAAATGACTTTTATTTATTTATTTGAAGATAAAAATAAGAAGTGATACAATTAAAACTCATTTTAAATCATCTTGGGAAGGACTAAAAGTGAAAGTCTCTCTGTCATGTCTGACTCTTTGTAACCCCTTAGGCTATACAGTCTGTGGAATTCCCCAGGCCAGAATACTGGAGTGGGTAGCCTTTATTTTCTCCAGGGGAATCTTCCTAACCCAGGGATAGAACCCAGGACTCCCACATTGCAGGCAAAATCTTTACCAGCTGAGCCACAAAGGATGCCCTTGGGAAGGATTAGAAATGTTTAAATAAGCATTTTATCACCATGGTTAGAAAACAGTGGTGCCTCATCTGTGGTTAAGTCAGTACAAAATTAGAATTCTTACAATTACTTAATTAGCTTGTTATGTGTTCTGTAACATGTTGAATTTGCATCATGGCTAAGAAATATAAGGGCTAAGAGCTGCAGATTTTGTTGAAAGAGTGAAAAGGAATGGTTCTTCTGGGAGCTAGGTGTGCTTCTTTCTGTTGACGAAAGATGCCTTTCCCTTGTATACTCTGTATCACAAGTCACACTGGGGCCTTTTGAAATCAAATGCAACCACAAGTATGCCTTGCATAAGGGACCCTTAGCAATAAGTTGCTGGTTTTAGGTCATTATACACTTTTCGAAGGGAAGTGGGAGAGAGCTAAATGGCCAGTCAGAGAAGAGGCATTGACCTGTCTAGGGAGCTCCTTGACAAGTACAGGCACTTAGGGAGGTTCCCTTTGAGGAAACCATAAAAAAGTCCCAATTAAAAAAAAGACATATCAACATTGAGACTCTGGATACCTAGAGGAAATCTGAGACAGACTATCTTGTGCTAATTAATTAAGACTTTTTCTTTCATTTAGCCCTTCTCTATATCCTCAATTCCAATCCTAGATGTATAAGATACTGTTTTGGAAGGGTGAAGGAGGAGAAGATGACTAACTCAACCATGGTCCCCTTCCCCACTGTCAGCTTCATGGCCCAGAGGAATCTCAAACTGGCAGAAGGGACAAGCTTTCATGTTAAATGAAGTTGAGTGTTGAGATGATTAAGCTGGCCTGGCTATTTCTTTTATTAACTCAGAGTAAAAATTCATGACCACCTTTACAGCCAAATGTCAGAAATTAGTACACTGAGTAGACTTGAAGATAATGGGTTGGCTAAAATGTTCGTTTAGATTTTTCATAAAATGGTTCAGAAAAATCTGAATGAACTTTTTGGCCATCCCAGTATATGAGGCAGAGTGGGAAAAATAAAGTTTACTTTCCGATTCTACCTTACTGAGTACTCATTACACAGAAGAAAAAGATATAAGCAGTACCAGGTATATAGTAAGTACTCAGAAAACATCAATTTTATTATTTATTACTTCTACTGCATAGATCTGTGTATACACATTTTCAACATTGAAAAGAAAATCTACTTTCATTTTTTGCCAAGGATGACATAGATGCTGACATCAAAATGGCCATGGCAAAATGTCGATGTTTTACATACACTAAACTTCATCTTTCTTGTTCAAATATGTTTTTGTTCAGAAGGAAAATTTTTCCTTTTTTCTTTTTTTGGAGGAGGGGTTGGGCTTTCTTCATAAAGTGATCATTCATGGGTGAAAAATATATGATTCATTGTAAAAGTTGTTCTGATATATTGTTTACTTACAGTAAATACGATGCAACCAAACTTGGTATATGCAAAAGGTTTGTAGATATTGAGAGTCTTGCTCCTGGCCAAAACCCAGTGTATGATCTTTCAGGCCTGACCTTAAGCAATTATGTGACATTGCCTAGCAGGCCTCATGGGGGAAAGTGACTGTTCACACACTAAACTGGGCACATAGCCAGGACATTACAGGCCCTGGAAGGAGTTTCAGTCAAGGACTCAAGGCTGCCAAGACCAGCCAAGCTCATAAGTGTATTAGTATTTCTAGCCCAGGCATCTTTATCCTGAGGCCGTTTTACTAGATGACCTTCTAAGACACGTTTCTCCACTAGACCCTGCTTTTCTAATACTAGCCCTCTCCTCTCTCCATCATCTGGCTCCTCAGGTCCATAAGGACACTTTGCAGGCATCTTTGTTCAGTGAGAAGATTACTCCAGTTTCTGCTGCAAGTCACCTGACTCTCTTCCATTACTATTCAGTGGGGGGAAATGAAACAGGAGTTTCATTGGGAGTTGGTGCCTTTATTTTCTGCCTCTTACTTTTACTGTCACAATAAATGAATAAAAGCTCGATTGCTACTTTCCCTTTAGCTCATTGTTCTAACTGACCACTTCTGCTCCTGGCAAACTCAACAGATGAAGCTTTCATTAGAATCTCAAAGAGGACTGGTACTCCCAGAACGATAAATTATCTTGCTTGTTGAGTCTTTGACCATCTAGAAGCTTAGCTGTGTGACTAAGAATAAGAATGGATTTGAAGAAGTCTCTCAACCATAATACAATGTGTTTTTCAAATACCTGTTGAAGGGATCAAGGAAGCCCTTGATGAAGCAGACCAAGAAGCATATATAATAAAAGCTATATTTCCTATAGTAGTAAATATGTACAAAGCTCAGCTCTCTGCACATTACATTTTTTTTTATCTCTTTTAAGCAATAAAATAGATCTAAGAGGTGGGTGCTATTATTATGCTCATTTTATTAAAAACAAACTAAAGCAAAGAGTGGCTAAGAAATCCTAACAGTATTATACAACTAGTATGATGTTTGACTACAAACTCTGATTTCTCAACCACAGTATTACCTTCTATAGCAAAAATAAAAACTCTTTATTCTTAGACTCTTGGGAAAATTTCCATAAGACCAAATTTATCCAGAATATATCATTTGTCTTATAATTTACCTTAATAGATAGGGCATAATAAAAACTTAATAGGTATGAGTATTCTTAACAGTTTTTATTTCCTTAATTATCACCCATTCAGCTGCCTTCAATCCCATGAACTTGTACCAATTTTCCACTATATTTGATCCTAAACTACAACACCCATATACGTTTTTGTTAGGCCTGTCATATTTAGGCAAGTGAGTCGTTTTCTAGGTCATTAACTCTGATGATTTGTTTTTCTAATAGCAAATAGTATTGTATAATCTGCAAGACACTACTTACTTTTAGAATCTTAGAGTTCATGTTTCCATTCCCATATCCTAATACTCAGTTCAGTTCAGTTCAGTTGCTCAGTCGTGTCTGGCTCTTTGTGATCCCATGAACAACAGCACGCCACGCCTCCCTGTCCATCACCAACTCCTGGAGTTTACGCAAACTCATGTCCATTCAGTCAGTGATGCCATTCAACCATCTCATCCTCTGTCGTCCCCTTCCACTCCTACCATCAATCTTTCCCAGCATCAGGGTCTTTTCAAATGAGTCAACTCTTCACATCAGGTGGCCAAAGTATTGGAGTTTCAGCTTCAACATCAGTCCTTCCAATGAACACCCAGGATTGATCTTCTTTAGGATGGACTGGTTGGATCTCCTTGCAGTCCAAGGGACTCTCAAGAGTCTTCTCCAACACCACAATTCAAAAGCATCAATTCTTCGGTGGTCAGCCTTCTTTGCAGTCCAACTCTCACATCCATACATGACTACTGGAAAAACTATAGCCTTGACTAGATGGACCTTTGTTGGCAAAGTAATGTCTCTGCTTTTTAATATGCTATCTAGGTTGGTCATAACTTTCCTTCCAAGGAGTACACGTCTTTTAATTTCATGGCTGCAATCACCATCTGCAGTGATTTCGGAGGCCCCCCCTCCAAATAAAGTCAGCCACTGTTTCCAGTGTTTTCCCATCTATTTGCCATGAAGTGATGCAACCAGTTGCCATGATCTTAGTTTTCTGAATGTTGAGCTTTAAGCCAACTTTTTCACTCTCCTCTTTCACTTTCATCAAGAGGCTGTTTATTCTTCACTTTCTGCCATAAGGGTGGTGTCATCTGCATATCTGAGGTTATTGATATTTCTCCTGTCAATCTTGAGTCCAGCTTGTGCTTCTTCCAGCCCAGTGTTTCTCATGATGTAATCTGCATAAGTTACATAAGCAGGGTGACAATATACAGCCTTGACATACTGCTTTTCCTAATTGGAACCAGTCTGTTGTTCCATGTCCAGTTGTAACTGCTGCTTCTTGACCTGCATACAGATTTCTCAAGAAGCCAGTCAGGTGATATGGTATTCCCATCTCTTTCAGAATTTTCCACAGTTTATTGTGATCCACACAGTCAAAGGCCTTGGCATAGTCATTAAAACAGAAATAGATGTTTTTCTGGAACTCTTTTGCTTTTTCAATGATCCAGCGGATGTTGGCAATTTGATCTCTGGCTTCTCTGGCTTTCCTAAAACCAGCTTGAACATCTGGAAGTTCATGATTCACGTATTGCTGAAGGCATATGGTAATCTTGAGAATCACCAACAAATTGTTATATACCATGAATCATCACTTATTGAACGTGGCACATTTTTGCTTTATTTCATTATATTCCCCCTTTCCTATCATTTTAAAAAATTTAAAAATTTTTATGATTTATGTCTACAAATATAAATCACTAACAGCTAGAGAAAGAAGAGCTATCTTGGCTTCATATATAAAACTGGGCTTTGGAATGAGACAGACAATGTTGCTAATCTTAACTCTAGGTCTGAAAAACTGCATTATTTTGGAGAGGTATTTACTTGTCTTGAGTCTCAGTCTCTTCACTGTGAAAGGAGGATTACCCTCAATTTGCAGTTATTTTGAAAAAAATCTAGGTAATGTATCAAAAATACTTGGCTCACTGCTTGACAGCCAATAATATAAAGGTCAAACCATTTTTGACAGCTCAGCTTCTGTTAAGAGCTTTATACTTTTTATCTGATTTGATTTAATCCTCACAAGAACGTTATGTAGTGCAGACTTGTTGCAAAAAATGATGTTGTCCCCATTTCTTCATTTTCTGAAAAAAGGCATATACATACTCCATTTCATATTTTATTATTGAGAGCAGTTCTGTGGACTGAATTAATGTACCTCACAAAATTCATATATTGAAACCCTAACTCCCAATATAACCATATTTAGAGATGGGACCTTTGGGAGGTAATTAAAATCAAATGAGGACATGAGGGTAGAGCCCTCATGATAGCATTAGTGGTTATATAAGAATAAAGGAAGGTTGTTCTCTCTCTCCTCCAGTGATGACACAGAGAAAAGGTGGTTCTCTGCTGACAGAAACAGGGGCTTTATCAGGTAACATCTGAGGACACCTTGATCATGACTTCTAGATGTTGATCTTAGCTTCCAGGACTATGAGAAGTAAATGTCTATTGTTTAAGACACCCAGTCTACAGTACTTCGGTATAGCAGCCCAAAGAGATTAACACAAGCTGAGATGTAATACCAATATACCCTTATTATTTTAAATAATAATCTGATTGCAATGTTTATTCCAGCAATTGAATTTCACTTATCAAGTTGTATATAGTTTTAATAGCTCCATCAAATAACCATTTCCTTTTTCTCTCATGCATTGTTCTTTCCTAATAATACCATCTAAAATATAATCCCCTTATTCTGTTTTCTTTTCTCAAGAGAGACATTACATTCTTGAGGACAGAGATAACTTTTTTTTCAACTTTTAATTTTGTGTAACCCATAGCAGAACCTTACTAAATACTTAATGGAGCTAAGGAAATAATGTGATGGAAGGAGATTAATTTTTATTCTACATACTTTGTACTATTTGATTATGTTGAGGAGAGGGGTGTGTTATTTATTTACTTTATTGATAAAGTAGTAAAATAAATATAAAATAAAATAAATATAAAATAAAATAAAAATAGAAAATAAATATAAAATAAAATAAAAATATAAAATAAATATAAAATAAAATAAAAATATAAAATAAATATAAAATAAAATAAAAATATAAAATAAATATAAAATAAAATAAAATATAAAATAAATATAAAATAAAATAAAAATAAATACTTTATATAGTTTTAGCTCATTCGTGTATATTTCATAGGTATATACAGAGAAAGTTATATTTAAATATATGATATGTGTGTGTGTGTGTGTATATAAAGAGAAAGAGAGTCATACACACACACATGACAATATGACACATGCATGTTCTACTGGATTATGGCTTATTATATAATTTACCTTGTCAACCTCATTTGAGTCTCAACAATACTGTCTTTAAATATTGATACTTAAAATTAGTGACTGGCAGTTTGGTCAAATTTTCTATTTTATTTTAGTTTTGTCTGTGACTGGTTACAAATGAACTATACATCCTTAAAAGAAATAATGCCAGCTTAACATCTCTTTCCATGATGATTCTCTTCACTCATCTTCAATGTGGTAAAGAACACTAAAAAACTACTTTTCTCTCAAAACATATCCCAATGTTTCTCTCTCTCTTTACCCATGTAATATTTATTCAGCTATTCTGCTTTAATAAAACATTATATAGCATTAAATAACTTGGGGGAATGGAACAGAGGCACCATGAATGTTTCCATAATAACCACAAACGCATCAAGCCTTGGAGTTCACTCTTCTCTGAATGTGAAATTCACTTTTCTGGGCTTTCCTGGTGGTCCAGTGGTTAGGAGTCTGTCTGTTGGAGAGGGGACACAGGTTCGATCCCTGGCCCAGAAGATTCCACATCAGTTCAGTATCAGTTCAGTCACTCAGTCATGCCCAATATTTGCAACCCCAAGGACTGCAACATGCTAGGCTTCCCTGTCCATCACCAACTCCTGGAGCTCACTCAAACTCATATCCATGAAGTCGGTGGTGCTATCCAACCATCTTATTCTCTGTCATCCCCTTCTCCTCCTGCCTTCAAACTTTCCCAGCATCAGGATCTTTTCCAATGAGTCAGTTCTTCGCACCAGGTGGCCAAGTATTGGAGTTTCAGCTTCAGTGCTTCCAATGAATATTCAGGAATGATCTCCTTTAGAATTGACTGGTTTGATCTCTTTGCAGTCCAAGGGACTCTCAAGAGTCTTCTCCAACACCACAGTTCAGAAGAATCAATACTTCCATGCTCAGTTTTTTTTTTTATGGTCCAACTCTCACATCCATACATGACTACTGAAAAAACTTAGCTTTGAATAGATGGACATTTTTTGGTAAAGTAATGTCTCTGCTTTTTAATATGCCATCTAAATTGTCATGTTTCTTTCCAAGGAGGAAGTGTCTTATAATTTTATTGCTGCAGTCTCTGTCTGTAGCGATTTTGGAGCTCAAGAAAATAAAGTCTGTCACTGTTGCCATTGTTTCCATGTCTATTTGCCATGAAGTGATGGGACCAGATGCCATGATCTTCGTTTTTTTAATGTTGAGTTTTAAGCCAGGTTTTCCATTCTCCTCTTTCACTTTCATCAAGAGAGTCTTGAGTTCCTCTTCGTTTTCTGCTTTTAAAGGTGGTGTCATCTGTGTACCTGAAGTTATTGATATTTTTCCCGGCAGTCTTGATTCTAGCTTGTGCTTCATCCAGCCTGGCATTTTGCATGATATACTCTGCATATAAGTCAAATAAGCAGGGTGACAATATACAGCCTTGATGTACTCATTTCCCAATTTGAAACCAGTCCATTGCTCCATATCTAGTTCTAACTGTTGCTTCTTGACCTGCATAAAGATTTCTCCAGAGGCAGGTAAGATGGCCTGGTAATCACAGCCCTTTAACAATTTTCCACAGTTTGTTGTAATCCACAGAGTCAAAGGCTTTGGTATAGTCAATAAAGCAGAAGTGGATGTTTTACTGTAACTCTTTTGCTTTTTTCTATGATCCAACTGATGTTGGCAATTTGATCTCTGGTTTCTCTGCCTTTTCTAAATCCAGCTTGAACATCTAGAAGTTCTCATTCATGTATTGTTGAAGCCTGGCTTTAACAATTTTGAGCATTACTTTCCTAGAATGTGAAATGAGTGCAATTGTGTGGTATTTTGATCATTGTTTGGCATTGCTTTTCTTTGGGATTGGAATGAAAACTTACCTTTTACAGTCTTATGGCCACTGTTGAATTTTCCAAATTTGCTGGCATATTGAGTGCAGCACTTTTACAGCATCATTGTTTAGGATTTGAAATAGCTCAGCTAGAATTCCATCACCTCTACTAGCTTTGTTCATAGTGATGCTGCCTAAGGCTCATTTGACTTCACATTCCAGGATGTCTGGCTCTAGGTGAGTGATCATATCCTCAAGTTTATCTGGGTCACTAAATCTTTTTTATATAGTTCTGTGTGTTCTTGCAACATCTTCTTAACATCTTCTGTTTCTGTTAGGTCCATACCATTTCTGTCTTTTATTGTGCCCATCTTTAAATGAAATGTTCCTTTGGTATCTCTAGTTTTCTTGAAGAAATCTCCAGTCTTTTCCATTCTTTTGTTTTTCTCTATTTCTTTGCCTTGATCACTGAGGAAGGCTTTCTTATCTCTCCTTGCTATTCTTTGGAACTCTGCATACAGGTGGATATATCTTTCCTTTTCTCCTTTGCCTTTCACTTCCCTTGTTTCCTCAGCTATTTGTAAGGCCTCATCAGACAACCATTTTGCCTTTTTGCATTTCCTTTTCTTGGGAATGGTCTTGATCCCTGCCTCCTGTACAATGTCACAAACCTCATTCATAGTTCTTCAGGCACTCAGTCTATCAGATCTAATCCCTTGAATCTATTTCTCACTTTCACTGTAGAATCCTAAGGCATTTGCTTTAGGTCATATCTGGATGGTCCAGTCATTTTTCCTACTTTCTTCAATGTAAGTCTGAATTTTGAAATGAGCAGTTTATGATCTGAGCCACAGGCAGTTCCCCATCTTGATTTTGGTGAGTGTATCTTCTCCATCTTCGGTTGCAAAGAATATAATCAATCTGATTTCGGTACTGACTATCTTGTGATGTCCATGTGTAGAGTCATCTCTTGTGTCATTGGAAGAGGGTGTTTGCTATGACCAGTGGGTTCTCTTGGCAAAACTCAATTAGCCTTTGCCCTGCTATGAAGCAAGTCCAAACTTGCCTGTTACTCCAGGTATCTCTTGACTTCCTGCTTTTTCATTCCAGTCCCCTCTGATGAAAAGGATATCTTTTTTAGGAGTTAGTTCTAGAAGGTCTTGTAGGTCTTCATAGAACTGTTCAACCTCAGCTTATTCAGCATTATTGATTGGGGCATAGACCTGGATTACTGTGATATTGAATGGTTTGCCTTGGAAATGAACAGAGATCATTCTGTCATTTTTGAGACTGCATCCAAGTACTGCATTTCAGACTCTTGTTGACTATGATGGCTACTCCGTTTCTTCTAAGGGATTATTTCACACAGTAGTAGATATAATGGTCATCTGAGTTAAATTTACCCATTCCAGCCCACTTTAAATTTCTGATTCCTAATTATGACCAACTTAGAAAGCATATTAAAAAGCAGAGACATTACTTTGCCAACAAAGGTCTGTCTAGTCAAGGCTATGGTTTTTCCAGTGGTCATGTATGGATGTGAGAGTTGGACTATAAAGAAAGCTGAGCACTGAAGAATTGATGCTTTTGAACTGTGGTGTTGGAGAAGACTCTTGAGAATCCCTTGGACTGCAAGGAGACCAGTCCAACCAGTCCATCCTAAAGTAGATCAGTCCCGGGTGTTCATTGGAAGGACTGATGTTGAAGCTGAAGCTCCAATACTTTGGGCACCTGATGCAAAGAGCTGACTCATTTGAAAAGACCCTAATGCTGAGAAAGATTGAGGGCAGGAAGAGAAGTGGACAACAGAGGATGAGCTGGTTGGATGGCATCACTGACTCGATTGACACGGGTTTGGGTGGACTCTGGGTGTTGATGATGGACAGGGAGGTCTGGCGTGCTATGTTTCATGGGGTCGCAAAGAGTCAGACACGACTGAGCGACTGAACTGAACTGACTGAAAATGTCAATTTTCACTCTTGCCATCTCCTGCAATGGACCGTGCAGAAGCAAGCCGGCTGCGATAGACTGTGCAGAAGCATGGCCGAGAGGAACTACCCCTCACTCAAGGTCTGGGGGGGAGACCGAGATGAGCTACCCCATGCCTGAGGTCAGGGGTGGTGGCCGAGAGGAGCTACACAATGCCCGAGATCAGGGACAGCTGCTGAGAGGAGCTACCACATACCTGAGGTCAGAGGAGGCAGCTGAGAAGAGCAACCCCACGTCCAAGGAGTGGTGGTTGCACGGGCTCAGGAGGGCCAAGAGGACCTACTCCCTGTCCAAGGTTAGAAGGGCAGCCATGAGAAGATACCCCTCGTCCAAGGTAAGGAGCAGCGGCTATGCTTTGCTGGAGCAGCCATGAAGTGATACCCCATGTCCAAGGTAAGAGAAACCCAAGTAAGATGGTAGGTTTGCAAGAGGGCATCAGAGGGCAGACACACTGAAACCATAATCACAGAAAACTAGCCAATCTGATCACATGGACCACAGCCTTATCTAACTCAATAAAACTAACCCATGCCCTGTGGGGCCACCCAACATGGGAGGGTCATGGTGGAGAGGTCTGACAGAGTGTGGCCCACTGGAGAAGGGAATGGCAAGCCACTTCAGTATTCTTGCCTTGAGAACCCCATGAACAGTATGAAAAGGCAAAAAGATAGGACACTGAAAGGGGAACTCCCGGGTTGGTAAGTGCCCAAAATGCTACTGGAGATCAGTGAAGAAATAACTCCAAAAAGAATGAAGGGATGGAGCCAAAGCAAAAACAATACTCACTTGTGGATGCGACTGATGATAGAAGCAAGGTCTGATGCTGTAAAGAGGAATATTGCATAGGAACCTGGAATGTCAGGTCCATGGATCAAGGCAAATTGGAAGTGGTCAACAGGAGATGGCAAGAATGAACGTCAACATTCTAGAAATCAGTGAACTAAAATGGGCTGGAATGGGTGAATTTAACTCAGATGACCATTTTATCTATTACTGTGGGCAGGAATCCCTTAGAAGAAATGGAGTAGCCATCATAATCAACAAAGTGTCTGAAATGCAGTACTTGGATGCAATCTCAAAAACGACAGAATGATTTCTGTTCATTTCCAAGGCAAACCATTCAATATCATGGTAATCGAAGCCTATGCCCCAACCAGTAATGCTGAATAAGCTGAAGTTGAACGATTCTATGAAGACCTACAAGACCTTTTAGAACTAACACCCAAAAAGATGCCCTTTTCATTTTAGGGGACTGGAATGCAAAAGTAGGAAGTCAAGAAACACCTGGAATAACAGGCAAATTTGGCCGGGGAGTACGGAATGAAGCAGGGCAAAGGTTAATAGAGTTTTGCCAAGAGAACACACTGGTCATAACACTCTCTTCCAACAACACAAGAGAAGACTCTACACATGGACATCACCAGATGGTCAACACCGAAATCAGATTGATTATATTCTTTGCAGCCAAAGATGGAGAAGCTCTACACAGTCAGCAAAAACAAGACCGGGAGCTGATTATAGCTCAGATTATGAACTCCTTATTACCATATTCAGACTTAAGTTGAAGAAAGTAGGGAAAACCACTAGGCCATTCAGGTATGACCTAAATCAAATCCCTTATTATTATACAGTGGAAGTGAGTAATAGATTTAAGGGCCTAGATCTGATAGACAGAGTGCCTGATGAACTATAGACAGAGGTTTGTGACACTGTACAGGAAACAGGAATCAAGACCATCCCCATGGAAAAGAAATGAAAACAAGCAAAATGGCTGTCTGAGGAGGCCTTACAAATATCTGTGAAAGGAAGAGAAACAAAAAGCAAAGGGGAAAAGGAAAGATATAAGCATCTGAATGCAGAGTTCCAAAGAATAGCAAGGAGAGATAAGAAAGCCTTCCTCAGAGGTCAATGCAAAGAAATAGAGGAAAACAACAGAATGGGAAAGACTAGAGATCTCTTCAAGAAAATTAGAGATACCAAAGGAACATTTCATGTAAAGATGGGCTCAATAAAGGACAGAATTGGTATGGACCTAACAGAAGCAGAAGATAGTAAGAAGAGGTGGCAAGAATACACAGAAGAACTATACAAAAATTAACTGACCCAGATAATCACGATGGTGTGATCATTCACCTAGAGCCAGACATCCTGGAATGTGAAGTCAAGTGGGCCTTAGAAAGCATCACTACGAACAAAGCTAGTAGAGGTGATGGAATTCCAGTTGAGCTATTTCAAATCTTGAAAGATGATGCTGGGAAAGTGCTGCACTCAATATGCCAGCAAATTTGGAAAACTCAGCAGTGGCCACAGGACTGGAAAAGGTCAGTTTTCATTCCAATCCAAAGAAAGGCAATGACAAAGAATGCTCAAACCACCACACAATTGCACTCATCTCACATGCCAGCAAAGTAATGCTCAAAATTCTCCAAGCAAGGCTTCCACAGTACGTGAACTGTGAACTTCCAGATGCTCAAGCTGGTTTTAGGAAAGGCAGGAGAAAGTGAAAGTGAAAGTGAAGTCACTCAGTCATGTCCGACTCTTAGCGACCCAATGGACTGCAGCCTACCAGGCTCCTCGGTCCATGGGATTTGCCAGGCAAGAGTACTGGAGTGGGGTACCATTGCCTTCTCCGAGGAAAGGCAGGAGAACCAGAGATCAAATTGCCAACATCTGCTGGATCATCAAAAAAGCAAAAGAGTGCCAGAAAAAACATCTATTTCTGCTTTATTGACTATGCCAAAGCCTTTGATTGTGTGGATCACAATGAAATGTGGAAAATTCTGAAAAAGATGGGAATACCAGACCACCTGACCTGCCTCTTGAGAAATCTGTATGCAGGTCAGGAAGCAACAGTTAGAACTGGACATGGAACAACAGACTTGTTCCAATTAGGAAAATGAGTATGTCAAGGCTGTATATTGTCACCCTGCTTATTTAACTTATATGCAGATTACATCATGAGAAACGCTGGGCTGGAAGAAGCACAAGCTGGAATCAAGATTGCTGGGAGAAATAGCAATAACCTCAGATATGCAGATGACACCACCCTTATGGCAGAAAGTGAAGAGGAACTAAAAAGCCTCTGAATCAAAGTGAAAGAGGAGAGTGAAAAAGTTGGCTTAAAGCTCAATATTCAGAAAACCAAGATCATGGTATCTGGTCCCATCACTTCATGGGAAATAGATGAGGAAACAGTGGAAATAGTGTCAGACTTTATTTTTTGGGGCTCCAAAATCACTGCAGATAGTGATTGCAGCCATGAAATTAAAAGATGCATACTCCTTGGAAGGAAAGTTATTACCAACCTAGATAGCATATTCAAAAGCAGAAATATTACTTTGCCAACAAAGTGCTTTCTAGTCAAGACTATGGTTTTCCAGTGGTCATGTATGGATATGAGAATTGGACTGTAAAGAAAGCTGAGCACCAAAGAATTGATGCTTTTGAACTGTGATGTTGGAGAAGACTCTTAAGATTCCCTTGGACTGCAAGGAGATCCAAACAGTCCATCCTAAAGGAGATCAGTCCTGGGTGTTCATTGGAAGGACTGATGCTAAAGCTGAAACTGCAATACTTTGGCCACCTCAAAGAGTTGACCCGTTGGAAAAGACTCTCTTGCTGGGATGGATTGGGGGCAGGAGGAGAAGGGGAAAACAGAGGATGAGATGGCTGGATGGCATCACCAACTTGAAGGACACGAGTTTGGGTGAATTCTGGGAGTTGGTGATGGACAGGGAGGCCTGGCGTGCTGTGATTCATGCACTCGCAATGAGTCGGACATGACTGAGCAACTGAACTGAACTGAACTGAATTTACCTTGATTCATGGACCTAACATTCCAGGTTCCTATGCAATATTGTTTTTTACAGCATCAGACTTTACTTCCATCACTAGTCACATCCACAACTGGATGTTATTTTTCACTTTGGCTCTGTCTCTTCATTCTCTCTGGAGTTATTTCTCCAGTCTTCTCCAGTAGCATATTGGACACCTACTGACCTTGGGAGTTCATCACTCAGTGTCATATCTTTTTGCCCTTCATACTGTTCATGGGATTCTTGAATCAAGAATACTGAAGTGGTTTGCCATTTCCTTCTCCAGTGGACCACATTCTGTCAGACCTCTCCACCATGACCCTCCCATCTTGGGCGGCCCCATAGGGCATGGCATAGTTTCAATGAGTTAGAGAAGGCTGTAATTCATGTGATCAGTTTGCTTAACTTTCTGTGATTTGGTTTTCATTCTTTCTGCCCTCTAATTGATAAGGATAAGAGGATTATGGAAGCTTCCTCCTGAGAGAGACTGACTACTGGGGAAACTGGGTCTTGTTCTAATGGGCAGGACCATACTCAGATTTAAAGTAAATCTTTAATCCAGTGTTCTGTTGATGGGCAAGGCTGTATCTTCTCCCTGTTGTTTGGCCTTAGGCCAAACTATGGTAGGGGTAGTGAGTGTAATGGAGACCTCCTTCAAAAGGACTTGTGCAGTCAGTGTTGTATTCAGTGCCCTGGCCCTGCACCAGGCCACTGTTGACCCAGAGCTCTGCTGGAGATACCTGGACATTCACGTGCTGTGGGGTATCTAGGCCTGTGTGCTGAGCTCACTCGCAGCAACTACTGAGGCTCGCATGCTCTACAGCCTGTGCTCCACAGCAAGAGAAGCCACTGCGATGAGAAGCCCATGCACCACAACTAGAAAGTAGCCCGCCTCGCTGCAACTCAGCAGTGAAGACTCAGGGCAGCCAAAAGTAAAAGAAAGAAGTTTTCCCCTTTCCATGTTGTTCTTTCAGAATATTCTGCGTTTTTTTGATCCCTTACTGACTCTTTTCCCAACAAATACTGCTTATTTTTCCAGATCTCGTGGTGTTTCAACTTCTCTAATGCACATTTTCTATTTTTTAAGCTTTTTTTTTTTTTGCTTTCTAATACCTGCATTCACAGTCTTTGGTCCCATAACCTTTTTTTTTTTTTTTCAACAAGTAACTATCTTGTGCAATTACAGTTATAACTAGGTGTGTTTTATCACCTATCCAGTTTCACCCAAGTACACATATTGAATTATGCACACACTCTTAACCTCTATTGGCTCTGTGAGTGTTAGAGAGTTCTGCAGTAGTTTACCTCTTTTCTGGGAGTTTGGTTGGAAAGATTGAATGAAGGAGTTTGACTAAACATTGCTTTCATATTTGCTTTTTGTTCATTCTATAGAATAAGGGTTGACTTGATTCATCTACAGACCTGGTACTCAAGTAAATGGTGAACAGGTTTCACCTTCTATGAGGTTTTTTGACTCTGGCCCCAGACTGGGTGGTCATCTCCTTCCCCTTGGGACTCTAACTCCAGCCTCTCCAGTTCACTTCCTCTTTAGATATATTCCATTTTCTCCCCTATCTTTCAGCCCAGAAGAAGCATGTTTATTTCTCAGGGAGTCTGGAGCAGCATTATAAATTCTCTTCTCTAGGCATTCTTGTTAAAGCTCTGATTCACTCAGATATTACTCTCTTAAAGAGCCAATACTGGAAATAAAATATGAACAAATTAAATCTGAATATTGCCCCTGTTGTTCTTTTTAGGATCCCCTATCAAAATGTTAATTTTCCTTAAGGAATAATGGATAATTATGAATACATGGAAAGTAGCAAACTCAATGAAAAATGGGAAAGAATAGTTTAATGATTAATATTACATGTGTCTTTCATCATGCCTATACTGTGAACTCTTCCAGGTCAGAAACTATATCTTATTCACATAGTGCAATGCCTGCATTCAATGAATAAAGTTAATCTGCATTTCTCTAATTGTATGTTTAACTATTTATTTTTCAATTTGAACTTTAAAACAATTGAAAAATCTTTTAGAAATAACACAGAGCCAAAATGTGTATATGTATGGCTTACTTTGTAGCCTTAATTCAAGGACATAATACATCTTCATTAAATTTTATAATAACCAAAGCTCAATAGGAAAGCCATTGTATGCTCTTCTCTCCTGCATTTGCAGGCAGCCAAAAGCTTTAATTAGTGAAACATTTGGCAACTATTGTTCTCATGAAAGTTTTCTTTGTGATGTCTGATTGTGTTATTCTCTGCTGAGCTGACAGTGACATGGTCATTATGTTCAAAGACATAGAGCTCCCACTTCTCTTCTTGGGACTTCTTTATCCATAATTTATTCATCGTTTGTCTTCCTTCATTATCTTTCCCTCTGTCTGTAGCTCCCTTGCTCTCTGTCTTCCTCTCTCTGTCTTGTCTCTGTCACTTGTGTGTCTGTCTCTATAAATACATACATACTCATATATACATATGTCCTATTCTATTTTTATAGTGAAGTCTGACTAATACAGAGATAAAATCATTGTTATGATGTAGAAAAACAATTATATTTTAACAATGTTATGCATTTTTATTGGTTTCTTAGCTAATGTAAAAATCTCCACCTATATATGGTTATAAGATATAATAACAAAGACCAAATGATTCACATGTGTTATATATAATCCAGGATAATATTATCTGATTTTATATATAAGAGGATGAGGCTCAGAGAAGTAAATAACTTCTCCAAGATGACCTGGGTGGTGGTCGCTGAACCACTGTTTGAGGTCAATATTGTTTTCATTTGATGTCCATTGCCTTTCTTATTCTGTTAGATGGATTTTCTTTAAAGCAACTTCTAAATAATTGGACATTTTTGGAAATGCAAAGACCATAAAGTGGCAACTGTATATATTTTTAACATTTTTGCTAGAAATTTCTTCCAGATTGTGAGTGGGATCTTACCATGGTTTTGCCTTCTATAACTACATTTTCATGTCAGTTCTTGAAGCACTCGAAGCTATTTGACCCAAAATAGCCCAAAATAAACATTCTCTCTCTCTCTCTTTTTCTGTTTTGTCACAGAGAAGGAAAAATTCTCTTTTAAGTGTTTTTGCTGACATTATCTGCTTAACTGTCCATTGGTCTGTGGCTTCTTGTTTCCAGGGACAGAGAGGAGGTGTTGCAACAACTTTGTATAGACTGGGGAAAACTTCTTCAAGGTTTCTACTGCTTAGCTTGAACAAAATGAAAAACACTACATTAGATCATGGTCCTCAAAAAAAAAATGTACAGGGGAAAATATTGTAGGCATTTAGATTTAATTACAAAGGAGAAATCTAATGACTAGAAGATGACAAGGAAAATTTAGCATGTATGGCTACACTATAACAATAATGTAAAATAAGTAAGATTAATAAAGTTATGAAACATTTTTTACATTCAAGCCAAATTTTCACTTTTTCCTATAATCAGTTTTATTGAAATAAATATACATATGATAGGCCTTCCCAGGTGGTGCTAGTGGTAAAGAATTTGCCTGCCAATCTGGAGACATAAGAGACAAGGATTTGATCTGTGGGTCAGGAAGATGTAGATTCTCCTACATCTTCTACATCATGGGATTCTCCAGGCAACCCACTCCAGTATTATTGCCTGGTGAATCCCATGGACAGAGGAGCCTGACAGGCTACAGTCCATAGGGTCACAAAGAGTCAGAAATGACTGAAGTGACTTAGCATACATTGCATGCATACATATGATAAATTACATATATTTTGCTGGAAAGTTTGACAAATGTAAACCATGGTATAAAGACTACCTTAACCAAGATAAAAACAGAAAGCTGCCTCATGCCTCACTGCAAACAATCTTACTCAGCCCTCTGGTCTTGGTAACTATTAATCTGATTGCTATCACTATAGATTAGTTTTGGCAGTTTTAAATTCATATAAATGGAACCATACAGTATGTACTCTTTTGTATCTGTCTTTTTTCAATCAGCATAATGAAGGTGAGATTTATTCTTGTTGTACACATGAGTAGATTGTTCCTTCTTAACACTGAGCACTATTCCTTTGCTCAGTGAAGAAATTTACCAGAGTTGGTTTTTTGAGCATGTTATGAGGTTGGGAATGAAGTTCTTTAATTATCATTATGGATGTATGATGCTTTCATCACTTGTTTTATAAAAAGACTATCCTTTCTCCTCTAAATTTCCTTAACAGCTTTTTGGAAAATCCATTTGTCATAGACCTGTGACTATTTCGAGGTGCACTATTCTGTTTCATTGATGCTTACCTCCTTTTACCATTATTTCACTGTTCTGATATCTGTAGCTTTATACTCTTAAAATTAGATTGTGTAAAACTTTCAGTCTTGCTCTTTTCAAGTTCATTTACCTATAAACAAATGAATCTTTTCATATGAATTTTGGTACCAGTTTATCAATTTCTTCAAAAAATAATCTATAGAATGTATAGATGTATAAAAAATTTATGTCTTAACAGTACTAAGTTTTCCAATTCATGAGCATATTATAAAATATCTTGCCCTTATTATGTTATCTGATATTTTAATACATGTTTTGAAGAGGTTCTGTGCTGTTCTAATGTTTTCAGTCATTTTATAATGAATATTGAATTCATGTTGAGGTTTTATCATGAATATGTTGACTTTTGTGTCTTCCACTAAGATTGCAATATGTTCCCAGCTCTCTTTTTTGTGAAAATACCAAAATACATTGCTTAAT
>NW_011495013.1:5314092-5317718 GCF_000754665.1 Bison bison bison
CTTAATTTTCAAATGTTTAACCTTTTGTTATTAGGATGAAATTCAATTTTATGTATTGTTAGATTTTATTTAATGAAATTTTCTTGAAGATTTTGTTCTCTAGGGATAGGGTCTCAATTTTATTTTTTGTAATGTGTATATCAAACTTTATTTTTTTTATTTTTTTTAAATTTATTTATTTTAATTAGAGGCTAATTACTTTACAATACTGTATTGGTTTTGCCATACATCAACATGAATCCACCACAGGTATACACATGTTCCCAATCCTGACCCCCCTCCCACCTCCCTCCCCATACCATCCCTCTGGGTCATCCCAGTGCACTATCCCCAAGCATCCTGTATCCTGCATCAAACCTGGACTGGCGATTCGTTTGTTATATGATATTATACATGTTTCAATGCCATTCTCCCAAATCATCCCCCCGCCAACAGAGTCCAAAAGACTGTTTTATATATCTGTGTCTCTAGTTTCAGACTTACACTGATATCAGTCTCCAGTGATTTAGAGAGTGTTCTCTCCTCTGATTTATGAAATAGTTTGAAGAAAAGTTTACCTACGTTTTCCCTAAATTTTCTATCAGCATTCATCATATCATTAACAATATCTGTGCCATGAAAGTTTTTTTTTTTCTGTAAATAAAACATTTCTTCCTTTAACAAATCTATGGCTATTCATGTATAATATGGCTATTATTTCATGTGTTCTTGAATTAAGCTTGCTGAATATATTTTTAAAGAAGTGTATCTGTTTCAATTAAGTTATTGAACATATTTTTTTACAAGTTGTTTGTTATAATCTCTGAGTTTTCATAGATCTGTAGTGTTCATTCTTATTCCATTGCTGATAATAGTAAGGTGTTTTGCCCTAATTTTCCTTGACTATAATATATAGGGATACATCAACTTTATTTTTGTGCAGAAAAAAATAACTTTGGCTTATAATATTTTTATAACTCTATATTTTATTTCATTGATTTCTGTACCTCTCATTATATGTAGCTTTGTAAGATGTGTGCATGCTCAATCACTTCAGTTGTGTCTGACTCTTTGCGACCCAATGAACCTTTGCTCACCAGGCTCCTCTGTCCTTGGAATTTTGCCATCAAGAATATTAAAATGGGTTGCCATGCCCTCCTCCAGGGGATCTTCCTGACTCAGGGATCGAACCCATGTATTGTGTCTCTTGAATTGCATGCAGAGTCTTTACAGTTGAGCCACCTGGGAAACCCAGTGTGTATAGAGATCACAATAAGTGGGGCAATGCTTACTGGTTTTGCCTACTTGCTTTATTACTTACTCTAAAATAGACGTTAAAATCTCAGACCTTGAATTTTCTGAAACTTTTGTCAAGTTATATCTTCCAGATAGATGCATGAATTTTACATTAGTTCTATTTCTCTAAGTCTACTTTATATCACTTTACTGTAGTCACGTAAGGACTTCCCTGGTAGCTCTGATGGTAAAGAATCTGCCTACAATGCAAGGAGAACTGAGTTCAGTCCCTGGGTTGGGAAGATCCTCTGGAGAAGGGAATGGCAACCCACTCCAGTTTTCTTGCCTGGAGAGTTCCATGGACAGAGGAGCCTGGCAGGCTACAGCCTCAGTCAGTTCAGTTGCTCAGTCATGTCCAACTCTTTGCAATCCCATGGACTGCAGCACACCAGGCTTCCCTGTCCATCACCAACTCCCGGAGTTTACTCGAACTCATGTCCATTGCATCCGTGATGCCATGCAACCATCTCATCCTCTGTCTTCCACTTCTCCTCCTGCCTTCGATCTTTCCCAATATCAGGGTCTTTTCCAAGGAGTTGGTTCTTCATATCAGGTGGCCAAACTATTGGAGTTTCACCTTCAGCATCAGTCCTTCCAATGAATATTCAGGACTGATTTCCTTTATGATGGTCTGGTTGGATCTCTTTGCTGTCAAAGGGACTTTCAAGAGTCCTCTCCAGCACCACAGTTCAAAAGCATCCATTCTTCAGCACTCAGCTTTCTTTATAGTCCAACTCTCACATCCATACATGACTACTGGAAAAACCATAGCCTTGACTAGATGGACCTTTGTTGACAAAATAATGTATCTGCTTTTTAATATGCTGTCTAGCTTTGTCATAAATTTTCTTCCAAGAAGCAAGCGTCTTTTAATTTCTTGGCTGCAGTCATCATCTGCAGAGATCTTGGAGCCCCCAAAATAAAGTCTGTCACTGTTTCCCTTGTTTCCCCATCTATTTGCCATGAAATTATGGGACTGGTTGCAATGATCTTCGTTTTTTGAATGTTGAGCTTTAAGCCAACTTTTTCACTCTCCTCTTTCACTTTCATCAAGAGACTCGAGTTCTTCTTCACTTTCTGCCATAAGGGTGGTGTCATCTGTATATCTGAGGTTATTGATATTTCCCCTGGCAATCTTGACTCCAGCTTGTTCTTCATCCAGTCCAACATTTCTCATGATGTACTCTGCATATAAGTTAAATAAGCAGGGAGACAATATACAGCCTTGACATACTCCTTTCCTGATTTGGAACTAGTCTATTGTTCCATGTTCAGTTCTAACTGTTGCTTCTTTAACCTGCATACAAATTTCTCAGGAGGCAAGTCAGGTGGTATGGTATTCCCATCTATTTAAGAATTTTTCACAGTTTGTTGTGATCCTCACAATCAAAGGCTTTGATGTCGTCATTAAAGCAAAAGTAGATTTTTTTTTTCTGGAACTCTTGCTTTTTCGATGATCCAGCAGATGTTAGCAATTTGATCTCTGGTTCCTCTGCCATTTCTAAAACCAGCTTTAACATCTGGAAGTTCACAGTTCATGTAGTGAGGCTGGCTTGGAGAATTTGGGGCATTACTTTGCTGGTGTGTAAGATGAGTGCAATTGTGTGGTAGTTTGAGCATTCTTCGACATTGCCTTTCTTTAGGATTGGAATGAAAACTGACATTTTCCAGTTCTGTAGCCACTGCTGAGTTTTCAATATTTGCTGGCATATTGAGTGCAGCACTTTCACAGCATCATCTTTTAGGATTTGAAATAGCTCAGCTGGAATTCAATCACCTTCACTAGCTTTGTTCATAGTGATACTTCCTAAAGCCTACTTGACTTCACATTCCAGGATGTCTGGCTCTAGGTCAGTGATCACACTATCATGGATATTTGAGTCATAAAGATCTTTTTATATAGTCCTTCTGTGTATTCCCACCTGATCTGCCTCTTGAGAAATTTGTATGCAGGTCAGGAAGCAACAGTTAGAACTGGACATGGAACAACAGACTGGTTCCAAATAGGAAAAGGAGTTCGTCAAGGCTGTATATTGTCACCCTGTTTATTTAACTTATATGCAGAGTACATCATGAGAAACGCTGGACTGGAAGAAACACAAGCTGGAATCAAGATTGCCGGGAGAAATATCAATCACCTCAGATATGCAGATGACACCACCCTTATGGCAGAAAGTGAAGAGGAACTCAAAAGCCTCTTGATGAAAGTGAAAGTGGAGAGTGAAAAAGTTGGCTTAAAGCTCAACATTCAGAAAACGAAGATCATGGCATCCGGTCCCACCACTTCATGGGAAATAGATGGGGAAACAGTGGAAATAGTGTCAGACTTTATTTTTCTGGGCTCCAAAACT
>NW_011495013.1:5317818-5328153 GCF_000754665.1 Bison bison bison
TACTCCTTGGAAGGAAAGTTATGACCAACCTGGATAGCATATTCAAAAGCAGAGACATTACTTTGCCAACAAAGTTTCATCTAGTCAAGGCTATGGTTTTTCCTGTGTGGTCATGTATGGATGTGAGAGTTGGACTGTGAAGAAGGCTGAGCGCCCAAGAATTGATGCTTTTGAACTACAGTGTTGGGGAAGAGTCTTGAGAGTCCCTTGGACTGCAAGGAGATCCAATCAGTCCATTCTGAAGGAGATCAGCCCTGGGATTTCTTTGGAAGGAATGATGGCAAAGCTGAAACTCCAGTACTTTGGCTACCTCATGCGAAGAGTTGACTCATTGGAAAAGACTGTAATGCTGGGAGGGATTGGCGGCAGGAGGAGAAGGGGACGACAGAGGATGAGATGGCTGGATGGCATCATTACTGACTCGATGGACGTGAGTCTCAGTGAACTCCGGGAGTTGGTGATGGACAGGGAGGCCTGGTGTGCTGCGATCCGTGGGGTCGCAAAGAGTCAGACACGACTGAGTGACTGATCTGATCTGATCTGTGTATTCTTGCCACCTCTTCTTAATATCTTCTGCTTCTGTTATGTCCATATCATTTCTGTCCTTTATTGTGCTCATCTTTGCATGAAATGTTCCCTTGGTGTCTCTAATTTTCTTGAAGAGACCTCTAGTCTTTCTCATTCTATTGTTTTCCTCTATTTCTTTGCACTGGTCGCTGAGGAAGGCTTTCTTATCTCTCCTTGCTATTCTTTGGAACTCTGCCTTCAAATGCGTATTTCTTTCCTTTTCTCCTTTGCCTTTAGCTTCTCTTCTTTTCTTGGCTATTTGTAAGGCCTCTTCAGACAACCTTTTTGCCTTTTTGCAGTCTATGGGATCACAAATAGTTGGATATGACTGAGTAGCTCATACACACACACAGACTCACAGTCAAATAAACATCCATGTGTCTTTTGTTTGCATATTCTATTTTTTCATTTTTTTAGCTTTATCCTATTTTTGCTTTTATATTTTGAAATACAAATGACAAAGACTGCCTTCTTGAACAAAGTTTAGCCAGCATCCTCTGAGTTCTCATCTTTACTTGGCCTCGCTTTGGCAGCTGCCCTGCCCTTAACCAGCCAAGTCCAGTTTTAACAAATCATCCAGATAAATCACGTTAGCAGGAATCCTCTCCCTCTTGCTATTTGATTAAATTTCTCATCCCCATTGATGTCTAACTCTTGGGCCTCCTGTTAGCTATAATCCAGTTTACCAAGAAACTTTCTACCCTTGAAATATCTTCTTAGTAATTTTCCTACCTCTGACCACCTTGCTCTGCTCACTGGCTGTAAATCTTCAGCTGTCTTTGCTGTACTAAAAGTTGAACTAAATTCTATAGTTTTTCTACTATGCCACAACAGAACAAGTAAAATCATTTTTTTCCCATTCTAATGTCTAGTATATATTTTTCTTTTTTGTACTTGTACAAAGATTACAGCAGGGACTTGTTTTTATCTTTAGTCTGATATTCTTGGTTTTTTAATTGGATAATATAGTCCATTTGTAATATGTTTAATAATTATATCATACCTTCGATTTTCTTGACTTCTTTGTTGAGTATTTTGGATACTTTTTTTTTTCTTTCTGTATTCCAGTAAATAGCCTATATTGACCTTTTAGTTTTTATCTATCATATTTATCTATGTATCTATCTATTCTCTCTTTTTTTTATCACTCCAGGTATTACATGATGTATTTATAACTTATTAGAATCCACTTAGAATCAATAGTATATCATCATTTATACACATCTCACTTCAATTAAGAAATTGTATATCTTATTTATCACTTTATACTAAAATCTTCACATTCATAGCACTTACATGGCTATAATTCCATTTCCCCTCATACTCTTCTTGCTATTACAGGCATAAAATAATGCTCATTTTTTTGTAATGCTGTTATTTTTATTTAAAATTTAATTATCTTTTAAGGAAATTACATAAGGAAAAGCACCCAAGTTTGATTTAAATTAAGCACTTTATTAAGCACTTTAAAAAATATATCTAGAAGCACTTTTTTTTTTTCTGAGCACACCAAAGTTCAAAAATATTTTGTGTGCATTTGCTTTAAGATTCAGTTCTTAACTTTATAAAGCACAAATAAGATACTTGACACTTCTGTATTATTGTGTTATTATTGTGTTTTTTATTTATTTTTATTTTATTTTGGTTAAGAGGAGAGTAGAAAAAGATATTCTGGCATTCTTGTTTTTGGTTATATTTGGTATAAAGTTCTGATTGTCAGTTGCTCAGATAGAAAGTGGCAAAGGCATAATGTTTTAAAGTATTAAAGTTACTTAAACCTAAGGCCCAATCTTCAGTACATTATTGAATTTTTTAATCCTTATTGTTAGCAGATTGACAGCAACATGTGTGGCATTATTTTATTCTTAATTTTATTTTGCATTACAGATTTATTTGGCAATGTACAGCAAACTTTGTGAACTTGTATCAGGTTTATTAATAAAGAACCATTTTAGTAAAACTTTAAAAAATATTACCCACTCATATACCACACCTGATACCTTTCTTTGAGCTGATATTTCATTTCATATAATTTCTTCAGAATGTCTGGTAATGAAGTTCTGCCAGTTACTAATTCTCTCACATTTTTACAGTATATTTTTAATAGTTATAGAATTCTCAGTGGCTTTTCTTTTTTTTTCTAGCACTATAAAGATTGTAGTATCTTACTGTAGTATTCTGGCCCCCACAGTTTCTGATGGAAAGCTTATGTATTGTGTCATTTTACTCTGACTGCTTTCAGTATTTTCTCTTTGTTATTGGTTTTAAGCAGTGTGAAAAAGAAGTATCTACATTGGAATTCTTTTTATTTATCTTTCTTTGAGGTTTATTGAGGTTCTTGGATCACTAAATGTAATTTTTATACAGTTGAGGAATTCTTACTGGCTGTAAGAGGGGCTTCAGAGTTTATTGTGCCACAGTCATTTTGTTAAGGTCAAAATTTCATTTTTTAACACTGCCTGTGACATAACTCTAGTTATTACAGTGATTATTAACACTATTTAAAAACAATAATTTAAATTATCTAAATTTGAGGTTGGTTTTAAAAACATGTTTGAGCAAAAGAATAATGAATAATCCCTAGAACTGATTTTAATTTGACCTCCTATATGTTCCCAGGGCTTTTTGTACTTAAACTGGTCATAATACTTATGTTGTATTATATTTTTACAGTTGCCTGTCTGCCAAATTCCATAGCAAAATGGTCAGTGAGGAACCACCAGTGCCCTTATTGCATTTTTATTATATAAATGATATAATAAATATTCTATATAATATCTTATATGCTGCTACTACTACTGCTAAGTCGCTTCAGTCATGTCCGACTCTGTGCAACCCCATAGACGGCAGCCCACCAGGCTCCCCCATCCCTGGGATTCTCCAGGCAAGAACACTGGAGTGGGTTGCCATTTCCTTCTCCAGTGCATGAAAGTGAAAAGTGAAAGTGAAGTCGCTCAGTTGTGTCCAACTGTTAGCGACCCCATGGACTGGCAGCCCACTAGGCTCCTCCATCCATGGGATTTTCCAGGCAAGAGTACTGGAGTAGGGTGCCATTGCTTTCTCCAATCTTATATTCTATTTTCTATATAATAAAATATTCTATAAAATATTTTCTTATATAGAATGGAAGTGGACATTAGACATTCAATATTATGTTGTTGATTGAATAAAGAAATAATGACTAGGATGTCATAGCCCTGTAACTTGTAATTCTGTTCAGCTCAGTTCAGTTCAATCACTTAGTCATGTCCAACTCTTTGCAACCACATGAACCGCAGCACATCAGGGCTCCTTGTCCATCACCAACTCCCTGAGTCCACCCAAACCCATGTACATTGAGTCGGTGATGCCATCCACCCATCTCATCTTCTGTCATCCCCTTCTCCTCCAGCCCTCAATCTTCCCCTGCCTCAGGGTATTTAAAAATGAGTCAGCTCTTCGCATCAGGTGGCCAAAGGATTGGAGTTTCAGCTTCAACATCAGTCCTTCCAATGAACACCCAGGACTGATCTCCTTTAGGATGGACTGGTTGGATCTCCTTGCAGTCCAAGGGACTCTCAAGAGTCTTCTCCAACACCACAGTTCAAAAGCATCAAATGTTTGGCACTCAGCTTTCTTTATAGTCCAACTCTCACATCCATATATGACCACTGGAAAAACCATAGCCTTGACTAGACGGACCTTCGTTGGCAAAGTAATGTCTCTGTTTTTGAATATGCTATCTAGGTTGGTCATAATTTTCCTTCCTTCCATAATTTTCCTTCCAAGGTATGCGTCTTTTAATTTCATGGCTGCAATCACCATCTTCAGAGATTTTGGAGCCCTCAAAAATAAAGTCTGACACAGTTTCCACTGTTTCCCCATCTATTTTCCATGAAGTGATGGGACCATATATCATGATCTTCATTTTCTGAATGTTGAGCTTTAAGTCAACTTTTTCACTCTCCTCTTTCACTTTCATCAAGACACTCTTTAGTTCTTCTTCACTTTCTGCCATAAGGGTGGTGTCAATGCGTATCTGAGGTTATTGACATTTCTCCCGGCAATCTTGATTCCAGCTTGTGCTTCCTCCAGCCCAGCGTTTATCATGATGTACTGTGCATAGAAGTTAGATAAGCAGGGTGACAATATACAGCCTTGATAGTCCTTCTTCTATTTGGAACCAGTCTGTTGTTCCATGTCCAGTTCTAACTGTTGCTCCCTGACATGCATACAGATTTCTCAAGAGGCAGGTCAGATGGTCTGGAATTTCCATCTCTTTCAGAATTTTCCACAGTTTATTGTGATCCACACAGTCAAAGGCTTTGGCATAGTCAATAAAGCAGAAATAGATGTTTTTTCTGAATCTCTCTTGCTTTTTTGATGATCCAGCGAATGTTGGTAATTTGATCTCTGGTTCTCCTGCCTTTCCTAAAACCAGCTTCAACATCTGGAAGTTCACGGTTCATGTATTGTTGAAGCCTGGCCTGGATAATTTTGAGCATTACTTTACCAGCGTGTGAGATGAGTGCAATTGCGTGGTAGTTTGAGCATTCTTTGGCATTGCCTTTCTTTGTGATTGAAATGAAAACTGATCTTTTCCAGTCCTGAGGCCACTGCTGAGTTTTCCAAATTTGCTGATAATATTGAGTGCAGCAGTTTCACAGCATCATCTTTCAGGATTTGAAAGAGCTCAACTGAAATTCCTTCACCTCCAGTAGCTTTGTTCGTAGTGATGCTTCCGAAAGCCCACTTGACTTTGCATTCCAGGATGTCTGGCTCTAGGTCAGTGATCACACCATCATGATTATCTGGGTCATGAAGCTCTTTTTTGTACAGTTCTTCTGTGTATTCTTGCCACCTCTTCTTAATATCTTCTGCCTCTGTTAGGTCCCTACCATTTCCGTCCTTTATTGAGCTCATCTTTTCATGAAATGTTCCCTTGGTATCTCTCTCTCTCTTTTTTTTTTTAATTTTTAAAATTTATTTTAATTGGAGGCTAATTACTTTACAATATTGTATTGGTTTTGCCATACATTAACATGAATCTGCCACGGGTGTACACATGTTCCCTAATTTTCTTGAAGAGATCTCTAGTCTTTCCCATTCTAACATTTTCCTCTATTTCTTTGCATTGATCACTGAGGAAAGCTTTCTTATCTCTCCTTGCTATTCTTTGGAACTCTGCATTCAAATGGGTATATTTTTTCTTTTCTCCTTTGCTTTTCACTTCTCTTCTTTTCACAACTATTGTAAGGCCTCCTCAGGCAGCCATTTTGCTTTTTTGCTTTTCTTTTTCTTGGGGATGGTCTTGATTCCTCTCTCCTGTACATTGTCATGAACAGGCTATGCCACTCCCAATGTGGGGGAATAAATTATAATGAGACATGAAAACTCTGACTCAAGAAATCCTTAATTTTTTACATTTCTGTAAAGGATATTTGTCTTCTTATTGTTGCTTATCAATTTTTGTTGCTTATCAATTTTTCAGAGTATTTTGTATTTCTTCTCTTATTTAGATCTTTGCATAAGAGATAACCTAACATCAGAATGTTATTTCTATTAACTAGAAAATACGTAGCTTTTTAAAATTGTTCTCAGAATCCATTTTCCATGACTCTGGGAAGGAGTAAATAACACTTACCAGATGGCTGTAGGCAAAGGTGTCTCTAAGCCTCCAAGGTATTAAGTACTCTATGCAATTTTTAAAAAATCATCATAATCTTATTATCATATTAATGAAATGATTTGGGCCTGCCTCTTCAAGACAAGTACATTAGCCACATTCTCAATCAAACTGTTGCCTTTAAAGCCTTTCCCCACCCCCACACAATAAAGTGAAAAGGAAATTCTGGAGCAGTCTCTGCCAGAAAATGAATTATTGCATTGCCTGACCAAATTCCCAAGATATTACTAGAACTCTTTCCTCAGCTCAAATCATTTTTTGATCTCTTGGGGAGTGAGATTGGAAAATTTTAGTGTGAAATGTGATTGACACCCAATGTCTAATTTTGGTTAAAATTTTGGAAGTGAAATTACACTGAATTATCATACAATAAGATAATACTAAATAAGTGACTTTTATCTAAAAGGATATGCAATGAATGATCCACTTTTATGATACATTTTGGATTTTTAATATGTTTCTTAAAAGTAATTAGTAGAGAAAATATTCTTCATATTAAAAGATCAATGTTTTAAGTATTTATGGAAAATACAGCAATGCTGAAAAATTAAATTAAAAAGATGAGTTAACCTGAATACATATTCTGAAATTAAAATCTCTTCTTTTAGATATATAGAAAATAATTTTAAGAGAAAGAAACTTGTTACAAATGTAGGAATATAAAAATATACAACAATTTATTAAATAAATCATAGAGTTATAGCTCCCAAAACAGTAAAACTGATATAGATTTGTAATAAGTGACTAGTTCCTAAAAGTTAAAATAATTTTGTTTCCTCAAATTTATAACAAATTCAATCTTATAAATGAATCTGCAGTCTTATGGGCCAGAAAGATCAAGTCAAATTTTATTTGGGCAAATATCACTCATGTTAGCTATAATCAAATCGTAGATGCTTCAAAAATTCAGATTAAATCTATTAATACTTCTGAAAGCTCAGTTATGTGAATCTAAGGTTTCGAGAAGAGCTTCCCAAGTGGTGCTAGTGGTAAAGAACCCACCTGCCAATGCAGGAGACTTAAGAGATGTGGGTACACTCCCTGGGTTGGAAAGATCCCCTGGACGAGGGCATAGCAATACACTCCAGTATTCTTGCCTGGAGAATCCCATGGATAGAGCACCCTGATGGACTAGATAGAGTCCATAGCATTGCAAAGAGTAGGACATGACAGAAGCAACTTAACACAACACACAGAAGTATAAGGCTTCAAGAATATGTCTAAATAAATAGATCTTGCACGTTTTCTTCCATTTAAATATATAGCTTACTAAACAAAGGATTTTCTGTTTAGCCTAATATCCTAAAGTATATTCTACTCAGTTCATTTTTAAATACCCAAGTTAAAATGCATTTTGGGAGAAATAAGTAAAAAAAAAAACAAAAACTTTAAAGACACATTTTAAGCTTATTACCCTGCTATATAAAATGCTTTAGAATAGGTCAATTTAATAAATGGATTTATTTTTCAAATATTATATTTTCCAGTGCAAAAGTCATAACTCAGAAAGAAAAATCTATATATTGGGAGAAAATAGCCTTTATTCTACAAGAGAAAATCACTCTTACTAATGTTTTAAATCTTTTTTACTATGTGATTATGATATATTCCTGAGAATATTAAAATATTCTGTAGCTTTTCTTTTGCTTAATATTACAAATAAGCATTATACAGTTTATAAACTATTTCCAAATATTATTTTAACAATATTTAAAATTTTAATGCACATATTTAGTGGCTACATATAACTATGCACACACTATCAATTTGCAATACCCACTATTTAAATATGAGAAGAGAAAACATTCCTTTGTTTAGGAAAACAAAAAGAACATGAAATATATAAATAAAAAAACTTCACTTTGCATTGTGATTCGTAGGGACTTTTTTTATGCAGAGAATTCAGATGGTATACATTTGAGGGATTCTGAGAAAGATTCCTCATGCATACTATCTAGAGCTAATCAGATCTGGAAACAAGCAGTATCATGTACTTCAAGGTTGGACACTAAGACCTTTAATCCCCTGTCTCCCAATACATATTCTTTCAGGCCGACAATATGCTCATCCCCCCCACAGACACTTTGTTTATTGTTTTGATTTTATGCAGTGCTTGAGCTTCCCAAGTGGCGCTGGTGGTAAAGAACCCACCTGCCAATGAAGGAGACACAAGAGATGTGTGGATGCCTTACTCAGTAAATTGCCATAAAATGTACCTAAACTTCTAATCTGGTGATAGTATCCTTCAAGGTACTAAAATAAATAAATAAGTGATATATAAGAAGCAATCTCACCATTCAGAAAGAGACAGTACATGAGTCGTTCGGCCTTTTTATGTGAGTTTTGTAATGAAATCTCATCTCTCATCCTTTTCCAATGTATGTAAATGGAGTTTTATTCTATGTAAAAGTGAAGTTTAAGTGATTTTCCCAATATTCTATAGTGTGATTCTATCAAACTTTCTTTTTTTTTAATTTATTTATTTTTTAATTGAAGGATGATTGCTTTACAGAATTTTGTTGTTTTCTGTCAAACTTCAACATGAGTCAGCCATAGGTATACATATATCCCCTCCCTCTTGATCCTCCCTCCCATTTCCCTTCCCATCCCACCCCTCTAGGTTGATGCAAAGCCCCTGTTTGAGTTTCCTGAGCTATACAGCAAATTCCCATTGGGTATCTATTTTACATATGGTAATGTAAGTTTCCATGTTACTCTTTCCATACATCTCACCCTCTCCTCCCCTCTCCCCATGTCCATAAGTCTATTCTCTATGTATGTTTCTCCACTGCTGCCCTGTAAATAAATTCTTTGGTACCATCTTTCTAGATTCCGTATGTATGAATTAGTATATGATATTTATCTTTCTCTTTCTGACTTCACTGTTTTTTTTTTTAATTTTATTTTATTTTTAAACTTTACATAATTGTATTAGTTTTGCCAAATATCAAAATGAATCCACGCTCTAAGTTCATCCACCTCATTAAAACTGACTCAAATTAATTTCTTCTTATGGCTGAGTAATATTCCATTGTTTATATGTACCGCAACGTCTTTATTCATTCATCTGTCGATGGATATCTACATCATTTCCATGTTCTAGCTATTGTAAATAGTGCTTCAATGCATAATGGGATACATGTGCCTTTTTTAATTTTTGTTTCCTCAGGGTAGGAGAGGGATTTCTGGGTCATATGGTGGTTTTATTCCTAGTTTTTTTTTTTTTTTTAAGGAATCTTCATATTGTCTTCCATAGTGGCTGTATCAATTTATATTTCCACCAACAGTGCAAGAGGGTTACCTTTTCTCTACACCTTCTCCAGCACAGCCTCTTCAATAAGTGGTGCTGGGAAAACTGGACAGTTACATGTAAAAGAATGAATTTAGAACACTTCCTAACACAATACACAAAGATAAATTCAAAATGGATTAAAGACCTAAGTGCAAGATCAGGAACTATAAAACTCTTAGAGGAAAACATAGGCAGAACACTTGATGACATAAATCAAAGCAAGATCCTCTGTGACCCACCTCCTAAAGTAATAGAAATACAAACAAAAGTAAACAAGTGGGACTTGATTAAACTTAAAAGCTTTTGCATAGCAAAGGAATCTATAAGCAAGGTGAAAAGACAACCCTCAGAATCGGAGAAAAATAATAGCAAATGAAATAAAGGATTAATTTGAAACAAAGGAATCCTGACAAAGGATTAATTTCCAAAATATACAAGCAGTTCATACAATTCAATGCCAGAAAAGCAAACAAGCCAAACAAAAAGTGGGAAAAAGACCTAAACAGACATTTCTCCAAAGAAGACATACAGATGGTTAACAAACACATGAAAAGATGCTCAACATCATTCATTATTAAAGAAATGCAAATCAAAGCTACAATGAGATATCACCCCACACAGGTCAAAATGGCCGTTATCAAAAAGTCTAAAAACAATAAATTATCCTGTCAAACTTTCTAACTCCCCTGTCAGGGCTGACTCTATACTAATTCTTTCAACATCCTATTTCTTTCTGCCAAACTTATAATTCAACTATGATATATTTCTTTTAAGGTTAACATAGAAATCAATATAGATAAGAAATCTTCAG
>NW_011495013.1:5328253-5330151 GCF_000754665.1 Bison bison bison
GCTTTACTTAGAAATACTCTTCTGTCGCTTCTCAAGAACTCTGAGTAGCACAATTTCCAGCACCAAGATTATTACCTGTGAGTGAAGAGAGAGTAGCAGTATTAGGAAACTTGGAATTGAAGTCTGAGTTTTCCTCAACTTAGTACCTGTGTAACATCATGCAAGTCATGTAACTATGGACTTTGATTTTTAAAATACCAATGAGGGGTATTAATTAATAATCACTGAAATTTCATTAAGTGCCTATATTCTATGATTGTTTGTTTTTTGATTATTGCAATTATAACCTCTGATGTAAGTTAACATGGAGTTATAATCATCCAAATACAAGTTTGTACTTTTTAATTTCTGAGCAAAACAGAGCTTTTTAAATTAATATTTAAAACCACTGTTGTTAATGTCTTTGGTGAAGTGGAGCAATAAGAAGAAAGAGTCAAGGAAGTCCCCAGCAGTCTTTCTTTTTATGAGGTGTGAGCCTCTTTTATTTGAGTTTCAAAGGACATTGCTACTACAACAATATTTAACGTAGCAGTCTGGAAATTTCTGATTCTTAATGCATTAATTTTGAAAATTAGCACATTAAAGTAATGTTTTATTATATGAAAATATGTGTATATTGCAATTAACATTGTTTGAAACTAAGCTATGGAGTTAGACTGGCTGAGATGGATCACCAAATTCAACACTTTTTACAGTGCAACCTTCAGTGAGATTAGAAATTCTTTTATATGTATTTAATCTTTTTATCAGTTAGTCAAGTCTCCAGGTATAATTTACAAACAATAAGTTCACACTTTTTAAATGTATATTTTTATGAATCGACAAGTGCCTGAATTCTGGGTCTTCCTTATAATCAAGATATACAATAATTCCTTCACTTCTCATGTTCTCTTTGTGAAAGACTCCATTCACCTAAAATTCAAAAAATTTCAAACTAGATTTATAGTTACAAAAAGCAATTCATTGGTGGCATAGAAAATGAGTTATGTTGGTGGTTGTGGGACAGTATTTATTTGCGTAAATAAATAATAATGTTGGACTCCACAACTCTGCAAGTTTAGAGGTCATGGTCCTTAGAAGGGAAGCACTTCTACTAGGGTAAATAGCTAGTTAATGAACTTGGAACTCTTGCTATCGCTGGTCACTTTAGGCTTCTAATACCAAAAGCTACAAGACAGGGAAAGAAGTTCCTTTCTAGAAGGGATAGTTTATATATATATATATAATATAAATGAGTAATTATATGTATGTAACTTGATTAAAAATAAAATTAAGTTTATTAAAAAATAAAATTCAGACAGCAGAAAATTATAGATAAAATATTCTTAAATAAAATACAGAGTATTATCATGTGCTACCAAAAAGAAATTTAGCATAATTACAAAGAAACCTGTCATCAAGGGCTTGACATTATAGATTTTTATTGCTACTATAATATCTTAAGATATAGTAAAAAAGACACACAAACTCCCAGATTTAAACTCTCCTGCATAATATGGAAAGAGTGAAGAAAAGGTCTGAAATAAATAATTCACAGTATTATGTGGGATCAAGTTAGATTTTATATATTTCTTGGCATTTTGCTAAGATCAACTATAATATGAGGACTTCCCAGGTAGCAAAGTGGTAAACAGTCCACTTGCCAATGCAGGAGACCCAAGAGACATAGTTTTGATCCCTGGGTCAGGAAGATACCCTGGAGTATGAAATGGCAACCTGCTCCAGTATGCTTGCCTAAAAATGTTCATGAACAGAGGAACCTGGTGGGCTAAAATTCATGAGGTCACAGAGTCAGACATGACTGAATGACTGAGCACAGTATGTATATATATATATATATATACACACACACACACACTATGTGTATATATATATATATGTGTGTGTGTGTGTGCTGT
>NW_011495013.1:5330489-5333589 GCF_000754665.1 Bison bison bison
AAATGGGCCAAATAACTAAATAGACATTTCTCCAAAGAAGAAATACAGATGGCTAACAAACACATGAAAAGATGCTCAACATCACTCATTATCAGAGAAATGCAAATCAAAACCACTATGAGGTACCATTTCACGCCAGTCAGAATGGCTGCGATCCAAAAGTCTACAAGCAATAAATGCTGGAGAGGGTGTGGAGAAAAGGGAACTCTCTTACACTGTTGGTGGGAACGCAAACTAGTACAGCCACTATGGAGAACAGTGTGGAGATTCCTTAAAAAACTGGAAATAGAACTGCCTTATGATCCAGCAATCCCACTGCTGGGCATACACACTGAGGAAACCAGAAAGGAAAGAGACACGTGTACCCCAATGTTCATCGCAGCACTGTTTATAATAGCCAGGACATGGAAGCAACCTAGATGCCCATCAGCAGATGAATGGATAAGAAAGCAGTGGTACATATACACAATGGAGTATTACTCAGCCATTAAAAAGAATACATTTGAATCAGTTCTAATGAGATGGATGAAACTGGAACCTATTATACAGAGTGAAGTAAGCCAGAAAGAAAAACACCAATACAGTTTACTAACGCATATATATGGAATTTAGAAAGATGGTAACGATAACCCTGTGTACGAGACAGCAAAAGAGACACTGATGTAGAGAACAGTCTTATGGACTCTGTGGGAGAGGGAGAGGGTGGGGAGATTTGGGAGAATGGCATTGAAACATGTATAATATCATGTATGAAACGAGTCGCCAGTCCAGGTTCGATGCACGATACTGGATGCTTGGGGCTGGTGCACTGGGACGACCCAGAGGGAGGGTATGGGGAGGGAGGAGGGAGGAGGGTTCAGGATGGGGAACACATGTATACCTGTGGCGGATTCATTTTGATATTTGGCAAAACTAATACAATATTGTAAAGTTTAAAAAAAAAAAAAAAAAGAATAGCACCAGCCATGATGATCTCTTTGTCAGTGATCCAAGAAAAGAAAAACAACAAACATTTGGGACTCTGGTTTAGAATGAAACAAATACGTGATTTAGACTGACACTCCTCATTGGGCTTTCCAGGAGCAATAAAATTTGACAACCAAGTCGTACATGTCAACTGAAATCAGACCTACTCAGAGTTTGTGAGCATAGCTTTCTGTCAAATCATGTTTTTCTCTATGCTGTCAATTTTTTTTTCCTATGTATATAACTGTTCATCATAGTCATCATTATCAACATTGTCATTGCCAACAAGTAATTATCACTACTATCATTTGCGAGATACCTAATTTTACATATGCTTTGTATGGATTATATAATTTTATTTATATAAATGATTAAGTGATGACATGCAAGTTTTCTTAAGTTTCCATTGTTCATCACATTTACATATATCAACTATTTCAACCTCAATACTACTGACATTTTGGGGTAGATAAGTCTTTGCTGTTGCGGGAGAGACTGTTCTGTGTCTGTAGAATGTTTAACAGCCTCTGTGGCCTTGACCCACTAAATGCTATTAGCACCTCTACCAAGTTGCGACAGTCAGTAATGTCCACCGTTACTGCCAACTACCCACAGGGAAGAGGGTATGTAAATTCTAATCATCCTACCTCACACTTGGTTGGGAACCCTGCTGAAGCCATTAAAGCAGCCACAACCTAATGCCAATTAGGTTTCATGAAACATATATTTTACTTTTAGTCAAAAGATCCAGGCTTGATTACCAATTTTGCCATTATAGTACCTTTTGATCCACGATGAATAATTCAATTAAATCCTTATTTTTTGTCTATGAAGCGAGAATAATAACATACCTTCCTGTGAATGAGAGTCACTTTTCAGTTTTAACACAAAATTGTTTATGTTCCCATAATACTTAAAGTAAGCCTTTGCCTTACTTTACCTATGGTCATTTTTCAGTTACTAAGTCATGTCTGACACTTCTCAACTCCATGCAGAGGAGCCTGAAGCACACCAGGCTCCTCTGTCCTCCACTGTCTCCCAGAGTTGCTCAAATTCATGTCCATGGAGTCAGTGATGCCATCCAACCATCTCATCCTCTGTCACCCTCTTCTCCTCCTACCCTCAGTCTTTCCCAGAATCAGGGTCTTTTCCAGTGAGTTGACTCTTCACCTCAAGTGGCCAAAGTACTGGAGCTTCAGCTTCAACAACAATCCTTCCAGTGAATACTCTGGGTTGATTTCCTTAGGGATTGACTGATATGATCTCCTAGAAGTTCAAGGGGTTCTCAAGAGTCTTCAGCACAATTTTAAAGCATCAGTTCTTTACCTATTACTTTATAATAAATCACAATGTCTATTCTGTTTGTAAAATATTTCTCAATAGCAATTAACTTGCTCATTTTTAAAGAATGATTTGTTCATTTGTTTTTATTACCATCAAACACATTAGAATGTTAAATGCTTTAAGGGGAACATTATCTGTCTAGGTAAACAGGTTGTGCACGGTACTTTACACATGAGAAGTGGTTACATGGAAAGTGCTTAATATATATTAAGTGTGTAATGACTTTTTGTGAAAATCTGTGGGAAAGTAACAGAGTACATCTTACTACATTGTTGATGCTCATTAAAATGGCACTTCTTTCTTCTCTTAAATTTTAAAGAAGAATGTGCCTCAAAATTATCTACTTGGTGGAGAAAGCATGTAACAATCTAGAATAGGTTATGAGTTTGTTGTTGTTGTTAAGTCACTCACTTGTCTCTGACTCTTTGTGACCCCATGGACTGCAGCACACCAGGCTTCCCTATTCACCATCTCCTGAAACTTGCTCAATCTCATGTCCATCTAGTCAGTATGCCATCCAACCATCTCATCCTCCGTCATCCCCTTCTCCTCCTGCCTTCAAACTTTCCCAGCATCAAGGTCTTTTCTTGACATGAGATATGTTCAGTTCAGTTCAGTCGCTCAGTTGTGTCTCTTTGCGACCCCATGAATCGCAGCATGCCAGGGCTCCCTGTCCATGACCAACTCCCAGACTTCATTCAACTCATGTCCATCCAGTCAGTGATGCCATCCAGCCATCTCATCCTCTGTTGTCCCCTTCTCCTCCTGCCCCCAGTCCCTCCCAGCATCA
>NW_011495013.1:5333689-5334375 GCF_000754665.1 Bison bison bison
CGCTCAGTTGTGTCTGACTCTTTGCGACCCCATGAATCGCAGCATGCCAGGGCTCCCTGTCCATGACCAACTCCCAGACTTCATTCAACTCATGTCCATCCAGTCAGTGATGCCATCCAGCCATCTCATCCTCTGTTGTCCCCTTCTCCTCCTGCCCCCAATCCCTCCCAGCATCACAGTCTTTTCCAATTGGTCAACTCTTCACATGAGGTGGCCAAAGTACTGGAGTTTCAGCCTTAGCATCATTCCTTCCAAAGGACACCCAGGGCTGATCTCCTTTAGAATGGACTGGTTGGATCTCCTTGCAGTCCAAGGGACTCTCAAGAGTCTTCTCCAACACCACAGTTCAAAACCATCAATTCTTCGGCCCTCAGCTTTCTTCAGAGTCCAACTCTCACATCCATATATGACCATTGGAAAAACCATAGCCTTGACTAGATGGACCCTTGTTGCAAAGCAATGTCTCTGTTTCTGAAAATGCTATCTCAGTTCAGTTCAGTTCAGTCACTCAGCCGTGTGCGACGCTTTGCGATCCCATAAATCGCAGCACGCCACGCTTTCTTGTCCATCACCAACTCCCGGAGTTCACTCAGACTCACATCCATCGAGTCAGTGATGCCATCCAGCCATCTCATCCTCTGTTGTCCCCTTCTCCTCCTGCCCCCAATCCCTCCCAGCATCACAGC
>NW_011495013.1:5334817-5341398 GCF_000754665.1 Bison bison bison
AAAATGCACTGGTCATAGCAAACACCCTCTTCTGACAACACAAGAGAAGACTCTACACATGGACATCACCAGATGGTCAACACCGAAATCAGATTGATTATATTCTTTGCAGCCAAAGATGGAGAAGCTCTATACAGTCAGCAAAAACAAGACCAGGAGCTGACTGTGGCTCAGATCATGAACTCCTTATTGCCTAATTCAGACTTAAATTGAAGAAAGTAGGGAAAACCACTAGACCATTCAGGTATGACCTAAATCAAATCCCTTATGATTATACAGTGGAAGTGAGAAATAGATTTAAGGGCCTAGATCTGATAGATAGAGTGCCTGATGAACTATGGAATGAGGTTTATGACATTGTACAGTATGAAGACCATCCCCGTGGAAAAGAAATGCAAAAGCAAAATGGCTGTCTGGGGAGGTCTTACAAATAGCTGTGAAAAGAAGAGAAGTGAAAAGCAAAGGAGAAAAGGAAATATATAAGCATCTGAATACAGCGTTCCAAAGAATATGCTATCTAGGTTGGTCATAACTTTCCTTCCAAGGAGCAAGCATCTTTTAATTTCATGGGCATATATAAATCTGTGTTGTTTTAAGCTGTCAATATTATAATACCTTGTTATACCAGCAATATGAACTGTAAAAGACAGTACCCAGCATCTATTTTTTAGCTTTTGTTTATTCTTCATCTCTTTAATAGGAAATAATGCAAGTTGTAGTGTATAGAAATTATATATTGTTTGTAATCCAGTTGTGTAATGTAATCATTCTGTCCATTTAATCAGTAAATATAGTTGAGTGATTGCTAAGTACCATCATTCACTACTTACAGAATATAGAAAATATTTAAGACAGAGGCACTTTCCTGTATAAATTCAGATTCAATGGAGACAGGAAATAAACATTTTAAAAGATATTTTTAAATTCTGTCAGATACAATAACAGACGTATCTTGAAAACCCTACAGGGACATATAACTTCCTCAGGACATTCTTTTAGAGAAAATAGAAATACAACTGGCTCACCATTGTTAGTACATCCTTATTAAGCTCATTGAAATGCTGAGTAAAATCTTTTCAAAGAGAATTAAATTTATTCACACAAGACAAGGAATAAAACATCTCTTTTCAAGAGGCTTTAAGTCTACTCTCCTTAATAGGGAAACCAAGTTTAAAAGAGGTGAAAAATGATGAGAATGACCTTTTTAGTTCTAATCACACAAATAAATCAGTGCAATGGTGATGAATTCATTAATTTTGATTAAACATGGAACTATGAAGTCATTTGAATTAATTCAGTAATCACCCTCAAGAAGAGGTGCTTTAGAGCTTGATATCGAGTAGTCCCTTCATTTGCACTTTGACCCAGTCTTTGGGAAATATATACAAAGATCTTCAAGTGAGTTGATTTTGTATACAGAAGGATCAAGTCATGGAATTGAACACCTAAGATCTGTGGTCCTGAGAGGGGATGAGTTGTTGCTCAGAAGCTTTAACCATGATTATAAACTTATTTCCTTTAGGGAAATAAAAAAATGCTTTAGGATTAAAATTTGCAGGAACATACACTAGTAGTAATAGTAGAAACTGCTAGCTATTTCTCATAGAATTTTATTCAGATAAATAAAAAATACTGTACTCATAACTGATACGGCTTTCCCAGTCACTATGTTGGAAGACTTACACCTATTGTGCTAGGAATGCCATAGTGTCAGAGGATTTTCACAAGTTCTTATAGCAAATCACATAGGAGAAGACCTAAGATGAACTTGCAGAGTATACATTTTCATCTCACTTTTAACTTCCTTGGGCTCCATTGATAAATTATCATAACAAAAAATGGAAGCATAATTTTCATATTGAACAGTCAAAAGTTTTCTATAGAGTAGTAGTTCAAAAAGTGCAAGTTATTTCCAATCATGTTTATAATAAGACATAGAACTCTTAATTGAATATATCATGGAAAAACATTCATTAATTAAAGTACTTCATTGAATTAATCATTCCATGTGTTACCTGGTTCATAAGTAGGCTGAAATTAAGTAGAGCAGGGTATCTGCACACAATTCAAAACAATAGACTCCTTTGCAAACTATTGTTTTCAAGGCAGGATAAAAAGCACAGTAAGCCAGTGGTGTTAGGAAGTAAAGCTTATTTTTCTCTCTTATTCTGGAAAGCAGATTTTTGACTGTACTGCCAGGCAGAGATCACTCTCAGCAGGGCATTGTTGATTTAAGAACAAAAAGAGAGACTCTTTAAAATGGGATTTTAAACAAAGTCAAATAGATTTTTAAAGACAATCCCAACTCTAAAACATTCACATACATACAACACTGTTCAGTAGTGTATTCTGTTGCTGGACTGTGCAGGAGTAGTGTCTGTATCAGTTACAAAGGCTATTACGATTCTGCTATACCCTTCCAGTTCCTCAAATTAATGCGCTCCATTAACCAGGGTGCCAAGCAACTAAGTAATCTCTTTTGTGATATAATCTGGATCCCTGTGTTTTCTATACCATTCATTCCATGCTGTTCTGGGCTAAAATTGTAGGTATACATTTTAGCACTCTTATTGCCTGGTATTCATATGCTACGAGTTCTCAGTCTTCGTGTACAGTTTGTATCAACTGATTTCTATTGAAGATTTTGCTCTTCATTAATACTTTAATAGAATGTATGCATATATAAGGGATTCTCAGGTAACTCAGTAGTAAAGAAACTGCTTGCCAAGCAGGAGCCACAGGAGATGAAGATTCGATCCCTGGGTTGAGAAACTCCCCTGGAGGAGGAAATGGCAACTCACTCCAGTATTCTTGCCTGGGAAATCCCATGGACAGAGGAGGCTGGTGGGGTACAGTCTGTGGGATCAATAAGAGTCAGACGTGACTGAGCAAACATGAAGGTAGCCATATATATATATTATATATATATAATATATATGTATAATACTTTTTATCTTGTTTGCTTGGCCCTTTAAAAACTCATTAGGTTTAGCACTTGTTTCTTCCTATATTCTGCCAGTAAGATTTCCTCTTACTTAGCAATGGGGTGCTAATATTATTTATTTCTCTCTTTCAGATGCATTCCCTTCAGGCTACAAATCCTTCTTGAAAATCAGAACCCTGTTGTGCATCATTTTAATACTTCCTTTGTAACAGTACTTTACCCGTGGAAGCAATCCTTAGAACTTCATAATCCAGCAACATCTAATCCAAGATCTTTCCTTATAAATGGGGTGAACACTTGTTTTATCTGGTGGTAAATATTTTAAAATGCGATTGCTACATGTTCATCTATATCTATATCTATATATATATATATATATTTGCTTTCCAACTTTTAAAGAAATATTTCTAATGTCAAGGAAAATAAATGCTGGGAGATATATCTATAGGGTTATGAGCCCTAAATAACTCAGCATAGTAGTTCTATTATTTTTAAAAATCATGTTTCATTTTTCTTCATAAATTTTTATTGGTTTATTGGATTATCATAGTTTATCTTTAGTTTTTTGAAGTCAATATGCATATTAACATAGATAATAACCCTATTAAAAATATTCTGACACATTAAAACAGTAAGGAAGACTTCATTCAAGATTTGCAGTAGGTGTCAAGACACCATCACAACAAGGGAGAAACATGGGGTTCAACTCCAAGTGCAAGAACAATGGGGATTTCCAGTTGAGGATCAGGTTGTGGGGGTCTATGGATATACACTTGCTAAGAGAAGATGTCAACACCATATCTAATACAATTCTTGCTGGAGGCAGGCCAGGGTGATCAGCTATCACTTGGGGGATGGTGGGATATGAGAAGTGTGATCAGATATTAACTGTGATCAGAAATTAAATATGACAGGATTCTCTTTAAAATAATTTAGCAGGATTTTTCACTAAAACTGAACTCTGAAAGGAAAAGCATGAACAAAGAAGCTCAAATTTGAGAACTAGTTTAGAAGATGGCTCAGAAGAGCCTGACCAAAGTTTGGTCAACTGACTAAAAATTGTCTAAAGTCTTTGTCAGTTTAAGAATTCTTTTTTTTTTTCCTTTACCAAGTACATTATTTCATTACTTTCTTCCTTTTATGCTATTCAAGAAATACTTGCTTTCTCACTACTTTTGAACATACCAGATATGCCACCTACTCAGATCCCTTTTGCTTGCTCTTCCTTTTCCTAGAATTCTTTCTTCACATATTTACATATTTTGTTCCTTTACTTCTATTGAATCTCTACCAAAATATCAACTTTCTTAAATTGAACTAACCTAAAATTACAAGTGGTTCACCTACAGCCTACACTTCTCCTCCCTTTCTTCTGTTTTATATTTCTCCTTAACAACTAAAATTATACATATATAATATAATACATGTATGATATACATTTAATACATATTTATTGTATGTGTGTTTATTTCTCCTATCTTTTTACCCATTTGTGTGAAAGCATCTTAAGGGTGAAGGTTTGGGATTGTTTTATTCTGTTTTGTAGTCCTTAGCACTTAGATCTGTACTTAGCACAGTAAGATAGAGAAAGTATTCCATAAATCTTTGTTAATGAGTGAACAGATAAAGCCTGGGTGTTTTATTTCCTTCAGGGTAGTTATTTAGAAGCTTATACCCTAACTCCTATTATTATTCTTTCACATAGAATTTGCTTTGGAATTGAATTCATAGACCATGCTGTATAATTTTAATATTTAATGGTGGAAGAAATCTTCAACTCTAAAAGTACATGTACTTTTATAGAAGCATAAAATCTAGAATAATTAAAGCATGTATTTATTCCAGTCTATATCTTTTGCAAAGAAAACTCAGCATGATCATAAAGCATTGTCTTGCTTTAAAGTGAATTACAGAGAACTAGATTTACATGATCCCTTTCATCTAAAGCTACAAAATTTGTGATCACTGGTTTAGAGTCATACTTATGGACCCATATGTACCACTACTGATTCCCAAAGAACACAGTCAGGAACCAATGCTTATAAACTGTGGAAAATTAGAATTTAAACTGAAGTGTCGGTTTTTCAGCAAAAATTCAGCATATACCAGAAGTTTTGTGAATTCCCTTTTGGTTTCTAGAAATTCTCAGAACAAAAATATTTACATAGAATTGTGATACTCATTTTGTGGGCTCTCTGGAGAACTCAAATAAAGTGGTCATTATCTATTCATTAACTGATGGAGGTGGCCTGATCACATTGAAGAGGAGGCATCCAGAGCTAATCTATCCATAATTCATTTATATAGGAATTATTTCTTCTTTTACAAAACAAAATGGAAAATATTGAACAAATAGCAGATAATATGTACCCTCAAATCATCTCATCTCACTCATATTTATCCATAAAAATTAATAATTCAGTTTAAACTAATTAGACAAGCAAATAAATGTCATATATCTTTGGGAATTGACATATTTTCTGATAGAACAAATCTGTAAGATAATTTTATGACATTTATAGAAGCTTGTTAATTTTAAAAGATTAAAATACTCATTGTACATGTGAAATTATTGATTTTCTTACTCCTTTTTCCGTTCTTACTATAACCAAAATGATACCTTATTTGCCATTGTGTGCAATCCAATCTCTTGGCAAGCTACCCTTTGAAAAGCTACTAGGAATGCTTTTAATGTTTTCCTGGGATTTCTTTATTTTTTTTTAAATGAGCGGCTTTATAAAGTGAACATTTTTTACAATTTTTAAAATTAATTTATTCATTTTTGGTTGTGCTGAGTCTTCACTGATGCATGGGCATGAATCGCAACAGGTCAGGCCTCCCTGTCCGTCACCAACTCCTGGAGTTCATTCAAACTCACATCCATCAAGTCGGTGATGCCATCCAGCCATCTCATCCTCTGTCGTCCCCTTCTCCTCCTGCCCCCAATCCCTCCCAGAATCAGAGTCTTTTCCAATGAGTCAACTCTTTGCATGAGGTGTGCAAAGTATTGGAGCTTAAGCTTCAACATCATTCCCTCCAAAGAACACCCAGGGCTGATCTTCAGAATGAACTGGTTGGATCTCCTTGCAGTCCAAGAGACTCTCAAGAGTCTTCTCCAACACCACAGTTCAAAAGCATCAATTCTTCAGCGCTCAGCTTTCTTCACAGTCCAACTCTCACATCCATACATGTCCACACAGGAAAAACCATAGCCTTGACTACACAGACCTTTGTTGGCAAAGTAATGTCTCTGCTTTTCAATATGCTATCTAGGTTGGTCATAACTTTTTGCAAGGAGTAAGCGTCTTTTAATGTAATGGCTGCAGTCACCATCTGAAGTGATTTTGGAGCCCCAAAAAATAAAGTCTGACACTGTTTCTACTGTTTCCCCATCTATTTCCCATGAAGTGATGGGACCAGATGCCATGATCATCGTTTTCTGAATGTTGAGCTTTAAGCCAACTTTTTCAATCTCCTCTTTCACCTTCATCAAGAGGCTTTTTAGTTCCTCTTCACTTTCTGCCATAAGGGTGATGTCATCTGCATATCTGAGGTTATTGATATTTCTCCTGGCAATCTTGATTCCAGCTTGTGCTTCTTCTAGCCCAGTGTGTCTCATGATGTACTCTGCATGTAC
>NW_011495013.1:5341498-5346322 GCF_000754665.1 Bison bison bison
GTTCCATGTCCAGTTCTAACTGTTGCTTTCTGACCTGCATATAGGTTTCTCAAGAGGCAGGTCAGGTGGTCTGGTATTCCCATCTCTTTCAGAATTTTCCACACTTTATTGTGATCCACACAGTTAAAGGCTTTGGCATAATCAATAAAGCAGAAATAGATGTTTTTCTGGAACTGTCTTGTTTTTTCCCTGCTGAGGCCTGGCTTGGAGAATTTTGACACAAAAAGGTCTAACTGAGAACAGTTTTTATTTACTGGGTTTCTGGATTTAAAATTTTAAATAATTTTCCAGATTACCAGTAATTTTATTTGTATTTATGGGTTAGTTTTTAAACCTTTTGAAAATATTTAAATATGTTTATTTTTTTGTCACATTGCTTCTTTTTCTTTAATTTTTATTGGTTTGTGTTCAATTTACAATACTGTGTCAGTTTCAAATGTACAGCAAAATGAATTAGTTATATATCCACTCGATGAAATTAAAAGACACTTGCACCTTGGAAGAAAATCTATGACGAACCTAGACAGCATTTTAAAAAGCAAAGATATCACTTTGCTGACAAAGGTCTGTGTAGTCAAAGCTATGGTTTTTCCAGTAATCATGTATGGATGTGACAGTTGGACCATAAAGAAGACTGAGTACCAAAGAATTGATGCTTTCAAATTATGATGCTGGAGAAGACTTCTGAGAGTTCCTTGGACAGCAAGAGAATCAAATCAGTTAATCATTAAGGAAACCAACCCCGATTATTAATTGGAAGGACTGACACTGAAGTTGTACTTCAATACTTTGGCCAATACTTGGCCAACTGATGCATAGAACCAACTCATTGGGAAAGAACTTGATGCTGGGAAAGACTGAGGCATGAGGAGAAGGGGAAAACAGAGGACTAGATGGCTAGATGGCATCATTGACTCAATGAACATGAGTTTGAGCAAACTTGGGGAGATAGTGAAGGACAGGGAAGTCTGCCACGCTGCAGTCACAGGGTCACAGAATCAGACGTGGCTTAGCAATTGAACAGCAACAGTGCTAATGTTGGCAGGCTTTAGTTATGTTGTTGACTTCCCTGGTGGCTCAGACGGTAAAGCGTCTGTCTACAATGCGGGAGACCCGGGTTCGAGCCCTGGGTTGGGAAGATCCCCTGGAGAAGGAAATGGCAATCCACTCCAGTACTATTGCCTGGAAAATCCCATGGACAAAGGAGCCTGGTAGGCTACAGTCTATGGGATCGCAAAAAGTCAGACACGACTGAGCGACTTCACTTTCACTTTCAAATATGGCACTAACAGCAATGGTCTTATAATTTACAAGTCTGGCATAGGTTGGAAAGTTGGAAACCATCACACTATATTAATGCACAGAGGGAAGTATACATGCAACCAGTAAAATAACAGGATTGGAGAAAAACACATTGCCTAAAAACTAGAATTCATAAGGAAATGACAAAAACTCTTGATGGTACAAAATAAGAGGTCAAAAGGGCCAGTTTGAGTTGACCAGATTATCATGAGGTAGAGGTTAGTTTAAAACTAAGTGTAATCCTGTGAGACAGAGTTGTGGCAAACAGAACTTTAGTACTTTCCTCTGGCAGCTTTCAGTTACTCACTTCTGATGCCTCATGATAATACACATGTGGAACATAAGAGCCATTATCATCATGGCTCAAACAGTATAACCATAACCCTCCTACATTGTTTTATTTGGCCAGGAAAATAAATGTACCTGATATAAGAATAATAACTAGTGACAGTGTAACAGTTTTTGCTGCCCACAACCAACCACAAATTCCAATGTAGTATTAAGTACAGTATTAAATACTTTATTTCTTGTTCACATATTTTATGATATTGACATAATAGAAAGAATTGGTAAGTAGAATCTGAAAATCACTTTTTATATTCTTACACAAATTATTCCATGCAACTGCAAATAAGCATATCCTATTGATATATGCATGTTCAGTTGTGTCTGACTCTTTGAAATCCCATGGACTGTAGTCCACCAGACTCCTCTGTCCATGGGATTCCCAGGCAAGAATACTGGGGTGGGTTGTCATTTCCTCCTCCAGTGGGTCTTCAACCCTGGGATGGAACTCGAAGCATATCGTGTCCTATCGTAACTGACCATTATTATGGATTTATGATTACCTCCCTGGAAATAATGGTTTTAATGTTTATTTTCAACTTCTTGATGAAATAATGTCTTCCATTTCTTAATACATCTGAAGTCTCATATCTTTCTCAGTTTCAAACTACCCCTGATTATTTTCATTGCCTTTGCAGAATCATCAACTTCCATCTATCCATTTAATATTGGTGATTGATGATTACTTGGTTTTAGGCTGTGTTCCTTTCTGACATGATTAATTAACACTGCGTAATCTTAAGCATTTGTATGCAGGTCAGGAAGCAACAGTTAGAACTGGACATGGAACAACAGATTGGTTCCCAATAGGAAAAGGAGTATGTCAAGGCTGTATATTATCATCCTGCTTATTTAACTTATATGCAGAGTACATCATGAGAAATGCTGGGCTGGAAGAAGCACAAGCTGGAATCAAGATTGCCAGGAGAAATATCAATAACCTCAGATATGCAGATGACACCACTGTTATGGCAGAAAGTGAAGAGGAACTAAAGAGCCTCTTGATGAAGGTGAAAGAGGAGAGTGAAAAAGTTGGCTTAAAACTCAACATTCGGAAAATGAAGATCATGGCATCTGGTCCCATCACTTCATGGGCAATAGATGGGGAAACAGTGGAAACAGTGTCAAACTTTATTTTGGGGGGCTCCAAAATCACTTCAGATGGTGACTGCAGCCATGAAATTAAAATATGCTTACTCCTTGGAAGAAAAGTTATGACCAACCTAGATAGCATATTGAAAAGCAGAGACATTACTTTGCCAACGAAGGTCTGTGTAGTCAAGGCTATGGTTTTTCCAGTGATCATGTATGGATGTGAGAGTTGGACTGTGAAGAAAGCTGAGCACTGAAGAATTGATGCTTTTGAACTGTGGTGTTGGAAAAGACTCTTGAGAGTCCCTTGGACTGCAAGGAGACCCAACCAGTCCATTCTGAAGGAGATCAGCCCTGGGTGTTCTTTGGAAGGAATGATGCTTAAGCTGAAACTCCAGTACTTTGGACACCTCATGCGAAGAGTTGACTCACTGGAAAAGACTCTGATGTTGGGAGGGATTGGGGGCAGGAGAAGAAGGCGATGACAGAGGATGAGATGGCTGGATGGAATCACTGACTCGATGGATGTGAGTCTGAGTGAACTCTGGGAGTTGGTGATGGACAGGGAGGCCTGGCGTGCTGCTATTCATGGGGTCGCCAAGAGTCGGACATGACTGAGCAACTCAACTGAACTGAATCTTAGGCAAAATTATGGACTCAATTATGTACAATAATGGCTTCTAACTATGTATATTCAACCCAAATCTCTAGACAAATACAGATATCCAACAAGTTCAAATCTGTAATCTTACTATTTTCTTTCTCTCTCTACCGTCTGTTCCTCCTCTTCTTCTCCCACTTCCCCCTCTTCTTCCTCCTCCTTTCTCTTTCTCCTCCTTGTTTTTCTTCTTTTCCCTAGTTTCTCTTTTTGTTATTTTTTTGACTACTTGGGTGTTTATTTGCAATTTTTTTGTCTCTACCATTGTCTCATTAAATATACATACTTTTACTAATTATGTTACTAATTGCCTTAGGATTTTTAATATGTATCCTTTACTTAACTTCAGTCTTCTAGGTTATACATGTAGTGCAAGACTTTACAACATTATAGTTGCATGTATTCCTTCACATTCTTTGTGAAATTATGTATTTTATTTCTTCATGTTATAAATTACTTTTTTTCAAAAATTTTTATTGAAGTGTAGTTGATTTGCAATATTGTGTTAATTTCTACTGTACGTTAAGGTGAATCAGTTATACATATGAATTTATTCTTTCTCATATTCTTTTCCATTATGTTTTATCATGGGATACTGAGTATAGTTCTCTGTGCTGTATAGTAGGACTTTGTTGTTTATCCATCCTATATGGCTTCCTGGATGGCTCAGCAAGTAAAGAGTCCAACTGCAATTCAGGAGACATGGGTTCAATCCCTGGGTTGGGAAAACACCCTGGAAAAGGAAATGGGAACACATTCCAGTGTTTTTGCCTGGGAAATCCCATAGACAGAGGAGCCTGGTGGGGTACAGTCCACTGGGGTCTCAAGAGCTAGACATGATTGAGCACATAGCACATATAACAGTCTGTATTTGCTAATCCCAAACTCTCAATCCTTCCCCCCCATCTCCCACCAACAATAACAAAAAGTTTGTTCTTTCCTCATCCTGATAAGAGCATAAACAAAATACTTACAACTAAAGTGATACTTAAAGGTTAAAAATTGGAATGCTTTTACTCTAATATTGGGTACAAAACAAATATCTGCTCCCATTACTTGCATTTGATATAAAGTCCTAACCAGTGCTTTAAAGCCAGAAAAGGAATAAAATCCATATACATTAGAAAGGAGTATAAAGTTGTCTTGGTTTAAAGACTACTGCATAGAATGCAGAGTTCCAAAGAATAGCATGAAGAGATAAGAAAGCCTTCCTCAGCGATCAATGCAAAGAAATAGAGGGAAACAACAGAATGGGAAAGACTAGAGGTCTCTTCAAGAAAATTGGGGATACCGAGGGAACATTTCATGCAAAGATGGGCTAGATAAAGGACAGAATTGGTATGGACCTAACAGAAGCAGAAGATATTAAGAAGAGGTGGCAAGAATACACAGAAGAACTCTACAAAAAAGATCTTCATGACCCAGAT
>NW_011495013.1:5346422-5355398 GCF_000754665.1 Bison bison bison
AACAGAAGCAGAAGATATTAAGAAGAGGTGGCAAGAATACACAGAAGAACTGTACAAAAAAGATCTTCATGACCCAGATAATCATGATGATGTGACCACTCACCTAGAGCCAGGCATCCTGGAATGTGAAGTCAAGTGGGCCTTAGAAAGCAACAATATGAACTAAGCTAGTGGAGGTGATGGAATTCCAGTTGAGCTATTTCAAATCCTGAAAGATGATACTGTGAAAGTGCTGCACTTTCAGTATGCCAGCAAATTTGGAAAACACATCAGTGGCCAACAGGACCGGAAAAGGTCAGTTTTCATTCCAATCCCAAAGAAAGGCAATGCCAAAGAATGCTCAGTTCAGTTCAGTTCAGTCGCTCAGTAGTATCCGACTCTTTGCAACCCCATGAATAGGAGCACGCCAGGCCTCCCTGTCCATCACCAACTCCCGGAGTTCATCGAGTCAGTGATGCCATCCAGCCATCTCATCCTCTGTCGTCCCCTTCTCCTCCTGCCCCCAATCCCTCCCAGCATCAGAGTCTTTTCCAATGAGTCAACTCTTCACATGAGGTGGCCAGAGTACTGGAGTTTCAGCTTTAGCATCATTCCTTCCAAAGAAATCCCAGGCTGATCTCCTTCAGAATGCTCAAACTACCGCACAGTTGTACTCATCTCACACGCTAGTCAAGTAATGCTCAAAACTCTCCAAGCCAGGCTTCAGTAATACGTGAACTGTGAATTTCCAGATATTCAAGCTGGTTTTAGAAAAGGCAGAGGAACCAGAGGTCAAATTGCCAACATCTGCTGGGTCATCGAAAAAGCAAGAGAGGTCCAGAAAAACATCTATTACTGCTTTATTGACTATGCCAAAGCCTTTGACTGTGTGGATCACAATAAACTGGAAAATTCTGAAAGAGATGGAAATACCAGACCACCTGACCTGCCTCTTGAGAAACCTGTATGCAGGTCAGGAAGCAACACTTGGAACTGGACATGGAACAACAGCCTGGTTCCAAATAGGAAAAGGAGTACATCAAAGCTGTATATTGCCACCCTGCTTATTTAACTTATATGCAGAGTACATCATGAGAAACACTGGGATGGAAGAACACAGGCTAGAATTAAGATTGCCAGGAGAAATATCAATAACCTCAGATATGCAGATGACACCATCCTTATGGCAGAAAGTGAAGAGAAACTATAAAGCCTCTTGATGAAAGTGAAAGAGGAGAGTGAAAAAGTTGGCTTAAAGCTCAATATTCAGAAAACTAAGATCATGGCATCTGGTCCCATCACTTCATGGCAGATAGATGGGGAAACAGTAGAAACAGTGTCAGACTTTATTTTTGGGGGATCCAAAATCATTACAGATAGTGATTGCAGCCATGAAATTAAAAGATGGTTACTCCTTGGAAGGAAAGTTATGACCAACCTAGATAGCATGTTAAAAAGCAAAGACATTACTTTGCCAACAAAGGTCCATCTAGTCAAAGCTATGGTTTTTCCAGTAGTCATGTATGGATGTGAGAGTTGGACGGTGACAAAAGCTGAGCACTGAAGAATTGATGCTTTTGAACTGTGGTGTTGGAGAGGACTCTTGAGAGTCCTTTGGACTGCAAGGAGGTCTAACCTGTCCATCCTAAAGGAGATCATTCCTGGGTGTTCATTGGAAGGACTGATGCTGAAGCTGAAACTCCAATACTTTGGCCACCTCATGCGAAGAGTTGACTCATTGGAAAAGACCCTGATGCTAGGAAGAATTGGGGGCAGGAGGAGAAGGGGAGACAGAGGATGAGATGGCTGGATGGCATCACCGACTCGATGGACATGAGTTTTTGTAAACTCTGGGAGTTGGTGATGGACAGGGAGGCCTGGCATGCTGCGGTTCATGGGGTCACAAAGAGTTGGACATGACTGAGTGACTGAACTGAACTGAATAGTTTATGTTTGAAAATCCCACAGGCTTCACGAAAAAAGGTACATGATTAGTGAAAGTGTAAATGAACTCCGCTCAGTTATGTCCAACTTTTTGCAACCCCATGGTTCAATCCATGGAATTCTCCAGGCCTGAATAATGAAGTGGGTAGCCTTTCCCTTCTCCAGGGGATTTCCAACTCAGGGATTGAACCCAGGTCTCCTGCATTGCAGGCAGATTCTTTACCAGCTGAGCCACAGGGGAAACCCTTGTGAGTTAACTAACATGAGTTATTAGGAGGCTTTAATAAGTTGACAGAATACAAAATCAATATGTGGAGGCCAATTGTATTTATATATGCTAGCAATCTATATTTTAAAATTGATATTAAAAATAAATACCCTTGGAAAAAAGAATCGACAACAAACACAACATCCTTAAAAATAATTTTTTGAAAGTATTTGTAAGACCTCTGTGCTGAAAACTTCCAAGTTGCCAAAATAAATAAGAACAGCATAATTTGAGAAATACCTATGTGTAATGATCAAAACATACAATATTGTAAAATTGTCTATTCTTTTCAAATTGCCGTACACATCATGGACTGTAGCCAGCCAGGCTCCTCTGTCCACGAGATTTTCCAGGCAAGAATGCTGGAGTGGGTTGCATTTACTTCTCGACCATGGATTGAACCCTGAGTCCTGCACTGCAGGCAGATTCTTTACCAACTGAGCTACCAGGGAAGCCCAGATTAAGCCCATTTCCATTTAAATTTCTGGCAGGATTTTTGTAGAAATGAAGAAGCTATGTCTTAAAAGACCTTTTGCTGCATCTCTGCTTTACAACTCAGATTTTAAGGTAATCTATTTCAATCAAGATGATTTTAAAATCCTATGTTGCAATTGTAACAGAGCCTAACCTTCTGATAAAGAATAAACAGAGTAAAAGTAGTCTAATAACCATTATCCACAGGGTAGATATATTAAAATTGTGTTTTTCTACAAACACAATATACGACAACACTAATGAAAAACAAAACAAAACAGTAGGCATATGGTTTGCCCACAAAGTCATAAACATAAATTGTCTAGTAGATAGCGTCAGCAGCAGAAAAATAAAGATTAAGTCAGGATTTCATATGTGCCCTTCAAATCTAATTACTAAAAGCTGAATAAACGTAATGCTATGGGAAGGGGCAGGGACCCTAAATACAAAACCTTACCTAAATATTTTAATATTTTTGTGGTGGTTTCAGTTATGCTTTTGCTATGCAAAGTATTTTATTTATGAGAAAATGTGCAGAGGATCTGAAGAAGATGTAGAGTAAAACATGATACACCAAGCTTTGTTGTACATTCTATTCACAAGCACACTCACAAACATCTGTATCCCAAGATGATTTTCATGAAAAATTATTTTCATATTACAAGACTTGAAGTTTAGTGACATTAAATATATTTCCCAGAATTAGAAATTTGATGATTTGATGGCTCAATTTTGATTAAGACTTCATTGTGTTTTTTTAAACATTTTAAGTGGATATATGTACATATTACTGGTTTTTCCCATAGTCATGTATGGCTGTGAGAGTTGGACTATAAAGAAAGCTGAGTGCCAAAGAATTGATGTTTCTCAACTGTGGTGTTGGAGAAGACTCTTGAGTCCCTTGGACTGTAAGTAGATCCAACCAGTCCATCCTAAAGTAAATCAGTCCTGAATATTCACTGGAAGGACTGATGTTGAAGCTGAAACTCCAATACTTTGGCCACCTGAAGACAGAGGATGATGGTTGGATGGCATCACCAACACAATGGATATGAGTTTGAGTAAACTCTGGCAGTTGGTGATAGACAGAGGGGCTGGAGTGCTAAAGTCCATGGGGTCACAGGAGTCAGACATGACTGAATGAATGGACTGAACTGAACTGAATGTACATATGATTTATATATGTATGCTGCTGCTACTGCTAAGTCGCTTCAGTTGTGTCCGACTCTGTGCAACCCCATGGACTGCAGCCTACCAGGCTTCCCCGTCTGTGGAATTCTCCAGGCAAGAACACTGGAGTGGGTTGCCATTTCCTTCTCCAATGCATGAAAGTGAAAAGTGAAAGTGAAGTCGCTCAGTCGTGTCTGACTCTTAGCGACCCCATGGACTGCAGCCTACCAGGCTCCTCCATCCATGGGATTTTCCGGGCAAGAGTACTGGAGTGGGGTGCCATTGCCTTCTCCCTTATATATGTATACCTGTGAGTTAAATTTCACAGGTTACTCAATAACAATTCTTATCCCTTTTGTTACCCTTAAATTAGCTAATTTGCATAAAAATGCTACCTTTATAGGAAATTGAGTGTATATCTTTAAAATAAGGAAATTTCCTTTAGCAATTTTTTAAATCATATGAGATATTCTAATAATCTAAAGATGAATTGTCAGTGACACGCTTTTCATTATACTTAGTCAATATTAGATTTTTTTCAGATAGAAATAATGTAGAACGTTCATTTGCTAAGAATAATGAGCGAAAAGGACAAGAGAAGGTAGGATATGGTCCAAAGTGCTGGAGTTGGCCTTAGAACTATGGAGTGTTCATCTAGAGTAATAAGAGGGAATGAAAAATATATAGGTATTAACACATGGACAATGTTTTTGTAGTTGTGCTTCTGGGAGTGCATGAAATTTGTCTTCATTTTTTTTCTCATAAATTAAAGAAGAACACTGAACACACGTATACAGTGCAGAAGACAGATAACATAGAAGACTAAGTACTACTATTTTGAGAAAGATTTGTTTGCAAAGTTGACTATTTTCTAAAGGTGCATGTCAATTTATAATCATATAACCACCGTCCACATAACTTTTAAGAGTTAATCACACTGTATAACCTGTACAGAAAAATGTGACTTTATGCTAAGCACTTATTTTCCTACTGAAAGTCTTAAAATGTGGTAAGTGCTGCACAGAGCATGCCTATAGAACCCCAACAGTATAACCCCAACAAAAACTCTGATCACTGAGTTTGTAATGAATTTTCCTGTTCAGTTCAGTTACTCAGTCATGTCCAACTCTTTGTGACCCCATGGGCTGCAGCACGCCAGGCTTCCCTGTCCATCACCAACTCCTGGAACTTGCTTAAACTCATGTCCATTGAGTCGGTGATGCCATCTAACCATTTAATCCTCTTTCGTCCCCTTCTTCTCCTGCCTTCAATCTTTCCCAGAATCAGGGTCTTTTCCAATGAGTCAGATCTTTGCATCAGGTGGCCAAAGTATTGCAGCTTCAGCTTTAGCATCAGTCCTTCCAGTGTATATTCAGGGTTGATTTCCTTTAGAATTGACTTGTTTGATCTCCTTGCAGTCCAAAGGATTCTCAAGAGTCTGTTCCAACACCACAGTTCAAAAGCATCAATTCTTCAGCACTCAGCCTTCTTTATGGTCCAACTTTCACATCCATACATGACTAGTGGAAAACCATAGCTTTGACTAGATGGACCTTTGTTGGTTAAAGTAATGTCTTTGCTTTTTAATATACTGTCTTGATTTGTCATAGTTTTCCCTTCCAGGAACAAGTGTCTTTTAATTTCATAGCTGCAGTCATGAAACTTTTTTTTCCTTGTCTCTGTATTTTGCTGAGCTTGACAATTTCACATGGTGCCTCAATATCACTTGTTTCATTATTTGAAGTGAGTTTCTCATACCTTGTACACAATGTATAGTTGGATCTTTTCTCGTCTCTCTCTCTCTTTTTTTTTGGGGGGGGTGCATACCTGGCATTTTTGGGGAATCTCAGTTCCCATGGATCATTATTTTATTTATAAATTCACCTTGTCAATCTGTCTTTCAGTTGGTGTATTTAAATATTTTACATCTAATGTAGTTTTTAATATATTTGATTTTGAGTTAGACATTTTATTTTTAAGAGTTATTTGTTTATTCTTCATTTCTTTGTATTGAATTTTGTTTTTTTCCCTGTGTTATTTGTTTGTACTTTTATAAATTTAATTTTGATTTGCTTATGTTGTTTCTGAGTATATCTCTTTGTAAATATTTTAGTAGTTGCTTTAGATACTGTATTATACATACACAGTTGATAACAATCTAGAAAATTCACCATTTTTTGCCAAGTGTAGAAAATTTATGTCCCTTTAGGTTTCTTTACATTTTCTCATTTTTAAATAATTGTCTTAAATATTTTCTCTACATACTCAAGAATCACATAAGTTGATGTTATAATTTTTACTTATATTTTCAAACATAATTTAGAAAACTCATGAGTCTAATATATTTACTTGGATTTCAACTTCTTACATTGTGTTTTCATCCTTTTTGATGTTCTAAGATTTGTTCTTTTATCATTATCTTTTCACCTCAAGAATTTCCTATAGCCTTTTGCTTATGCTTGAATGATGACAAATTCTCTTGTCCCATACCTGAAAATGAAATTATTTATGTCTTACTAATTAACTCATAGACTTATTATAGTTTTGAAGATCTGTTCTACTCCAAAACCGATAAGCAGTTGTTCATCATTTTTTCTCTTTCCAAATTGAGCAGGTATCACAGAGACTGGAAAAATCATTGACACCTTGAATTGTCCCCAATCTCTTCTAAGTAGCCAACCCTCTATTTAAAGCTCTTTGGAGAGAACAGTGTCTCTTGGAACAGGTAAGAAGTCAGTATCTTTGAGTTTCAGGGACAATTTTATTAAATAAATAATTAGAAATCTCTCATCATTAGATCTGGATGATATATGGAAGGAGATATTCCTTTGTAACTTTATTGTTTTACTTGACCTTTTCCATTACCAGGATTGTTCTCATGAATAATTACAGGCCTTTGAATAGCTAAATATTACTATCACTAAATTGTTTGAATTTTATTGTTAAGTTAGATTCTGGCTTTTTTTTTTTTAATTGATTTATCTGCAAACTGGTCTTTGGCCTTCTTAAAGCCTGTTCTTGATTTTGCTGATATTTTATTATATAGGGGGGAGGAAGTGATCCTCAGTTTAGTTGCAAACCACTTAATCTTTGATTTTAAATTAAAAAAATTAATTTGTTTTTAATTGAAGGATAAATGTTTTACAGAATTTTGTTGGTTTCTGTCAATCATCAACAAGAATCAGCCATAGATGGATCCTTCTTGAAACTCTCTTTGAAATTAATATCTGGGAATAAGTGAAAGAAATGAATCTGGACAGAGGATAGACCACTCTTCTCCATACTTGTTCATAATAGATATCATGCCTGGATCCCAGAAAATGAGGTGCTGGGTTTGAAGCTATCCAAGACTTCCTCAACCTTTTTCTTAACTTTACAAAATACCACTACAAAATATTCTTACAAAATACCACTTTTTTATGATATCAAGATTTTCTTTATTATTCTAAACCATCTCTTTTAGAACCTGACAGGTTAAGTATTGTTTAGTTAGTTTTTGTCTCATCATACCTTTTCTTTAAATTAGATTAACCTTGTTCAGAAGTAAAGAGATGATTCATATTTTTTATGGCCACATTTTAAAACTCAAGACAGGAATCACAAAAGCATTGCCAAAAGTTATTAGTTAAATATGACTACTTGGGCACAATGCCCTTTTTATTTAATATATTTATTTATTTGGTTTTATTTAACATTTATTTTAACATATTTATATATGTAAATGCAGTAATAATTTTCATTTGGCCAGTTCCTAGTTCCATGATCTTGTCCTATGGTTTACCATTAACAGGGGCAAGTATTGCTTAATACATTCCATAATGACTCTTCCAACCTAATAAGGAAAAATAAATTGTCCCTTGAAATTTTCAAAATAGCTTTTTTATAGTATATCATGTTTTAAAAGTTAAAGTGAAAAGTGGAAGTGTTAGTTGCTCAGTCGTGTCCAACTCTTTGTGACCCCACAGACTGTAGCCTGTCAGGTTCCTCTGTTCATGAAGTTCTCCAGATGAGAATGCTGGAGAGGGGAGCCATTTCCTTCTTCAGGGGATCATCCTGATGCAGGGATTGAACCCAGGTCTCCTGCACCTCAGGGAGATTCTTTACTATCAGAGCTAATCAAATACCAAAATCATAATAGTAAAAACTATAAAACTGTTAAGCTACATTTTAACAATGAGCTATAGTCACAAAAGGGAATGCTTCAAATTTATTCAATATTAACAAGTCAATTAACAATATTTTTCTGGTCAAGTAGTGACTGGAAATTTCAGAACTCTTACAGAGATTTTATTTTACGTAGAGTATATTTAAATAATGTTTTGCCAGATTTGCTTCTCAGCTCTCCAGTCACAATATCTCTACCTCAGAGAGTTCAAAACTCTGAGAGAACTGAAAATAGAATGTATTGGCAAGTACATGTATAAAAAAGCTCTGTGGATAGGGCATGTACAGGGTTTCTTTCTCTTAAGGTGGCCTGTCTCTCTCTTTTGCACCAAGATAATTGACAATGATGATACACAACTACAATTTTCCCATTTAACTCAGATTTTTAAGAGAGTTTCTTTATTTTTCCAAGAGACATGACAAATTGGCAAGCATAAAATATTTTTTCTTATATAATTTAAGATAAAGACTCAATATCATATTATATATTTTATTTATTTATCTTTTAAAATATTCTAATGACTTTGTAGGTCATGCTTTCTAGCTGATATATTTCAATTATGTTTTTTTCAGTTAATACCTTTTAACTACATTTGCTCACAGATCAAGCAGGCAAATATCAAAGGCACAAAGTGCCAGGGTCCAGCCCCGGCTGATTCAGGGAGTTCGAAGCGGGGACGGCGTTGGCGAGGATCAGGATACAATAGCTTCAATTAGATATTAATTAGAGATACAAAGAGTAATAGAATAAGGATAGCTCAGTAGGAAAATTCAGTGGAGAAAAGAGGCTGAGTAGCTTGGTTTACGCGGGAGACCAATAAAACTTCAAGACAAGAAGCTTGCACCACTTACGTAGGCCGCAGGCATCCTTTCGTTCTCCCAAAGGAGAGGACACACTGAGGCCTCCCCGGTCGGATCTTAGAAGCCCAGGCAAAATTAGTAAGCTTGGTGGGTTCCATGCTCCAGTTGGAGACTCA
>NW_011495013.1:5355498-5370362 GCF_000754665.1 Bison bison bison
AGTCAACCAGGACACTTATTTCTCCAGGGGTGATTATTCTTAAAACAGACGCCACCCAAATAAAGTTACATTCCTATAGGGTGAGGGTGTAGTGAGTTTTAGTTAAGGAAAGAATTTACTTAGCCTAAGGTCTAACGTGATTAATATCAAAGGTTAATACTTATTTCTTCTATATATTCATTAATGTGTGTAAGGGCAGGGGATATGGAGACTTAGCAACAAACATTGGCTCAACAAATGAAGAACCCTTCATCAGTACAATTTCTAATCAGCCCACTATACTTATACTAATAGTTTTCTAACTTTTCTAAGGAACCTGTTTTTAGAAGGTTTAGAGCATCTCGTGCCTCTCACGGTTAGGAGGCTGTGAGCAATCACATGTGGCCGGACAAGCCTGTCAGGCAGGCTAGAGAACCTTCATAGGAGTTTGTAGGTTAAAACACTCTTGTCACACCCAGGAGTTTTTATTAACTGGAGCTCTAGGTTAACTCCTTCTCCAAAAAAGGTGGTGGGGGACAGCCCCCCGTAAAGTCAGAGGTGTAGGTGGGAGCACAAAGTAGTGAAGCAGGCAGGCTCTGGTTATGGGGGTAGATGCTCAAGGATTTCCAGGGGGACTCCTGAGGCTCCATCCTGCCTTTGCATATGTCGAGCCTCCTTCCTCATGACCTTTGCCATGGGCAGAGTGCCTCACTCTGGCCCCCAACAACAAAGATTCTCACTCAGCTTAGCTTATGAAACTTTCAAGACTTGTCACCCAAATTTTCCTTCTTTAGCCCTAGGCCAAACAAAATCTGGTGGTAAATTTACCAATAGCTGGAACAAAAAGGGGGCTTCCAGGTGGCTCAATGGTAAAGAATCCACCTGCCAATGCATGAGATGCAGGAGATACGGGTTTGATCCCTGGGTCAGGAAAATCCCCTGGAAGAGGAAATGGCAACCTACTGTAGTATTCTTGCCTAGAAAATTTTATGGACAAAGGATCTTTGTGGGCTATAGGCCATGGGGTTACAAAGAGTCAGATGTGTGAGCATACACACAGAACAAAAGAGAAACTGAATATTTGATATTTCTCATTAGAGAAATAGAATTTAAGGTAAACAAAAATTTAACAGGAGTTAGTTGTGAATTAATTTTTTCATTGTCATTGGGCACATTTGCTTATCTTATTTATCAGTAATATCTTTTGAAATAATTGTATATCAGTTCTAAGAACAATTTCTTTCCATTCCTTGTATTCATCAAAGAAAGATCTCACATTAGATATGATTGCCATAAAGTGGTTTTCTGAGAATCTGTACTAGTGATCAGTGGTGCACCCGAATAAGAAACCACAGAGGACTTTTCACCACCTTTACACAACTTTCTCTAAATATAACTTCTCTCTAACTTTTTAATAGGTCCTAGAATATAAGCAATTTGAATTTATATTTTATGACAAGTATTATAAGTGTTTTCAAATCTCTCTGATAAATTTTAATAGAATAATATGCTCTGTAAAGAAGAGATGTGTGTAATGGATTTGACATATTTTATCATATCTGAAAATTTGTGGAGAGTTAAAAAAAAAAAGTTAAATCCTTCATACACAAGTATGCAAAATACACAGGAGTTTGGGTGGGTTCAGAATTGGCCAAGTAATCATCAGCATTTTATTTTCTTTGAAATTTCAATTAAAAGGCTTATAGGTTCTAAGAAGAATGTGAATAAAAATTGCTATAGGACTGGAAGCCAAGATAAGTGGATATCAAGTATGCATGATAAAGGGAAAGCAGAATTGTAATTTTAAAGTCATTGCAGCAGCTTTTAAGGCAAAACGTGGAGTATAAAATAAAAATCTTTTTATAGTAATATATGTTACAATCAAAAGTTAAAATACATTGGTCATGTGTTTTTATATACTGAATAGCAGAGTAGTGGTTATTGGAACACTACTATCCATCTTTGTCAGATCAAGTATGTAAAAAAAAAATTAGTTAAGCCTTTCTTTGAAAGAATCAGATAAAAATTTAGATGAAGGAAAGCAGACAGGGTATATGCATTATTTTCAAATAGTTAAAGGGTGATATATGAGTTTGAATTAAATTTTCATGGTTAGAGTATAGAAAGAGATAAAGATAGAGCTCCTCAATTTCCCAAAAGGCCTTATTAGAGGCTTTAATTTGTGTACAGATATTTAGCAAGCAAACTGCCATTTGAAGGACATTCATACCCAACTGTACAGGGTGAGTAAGAGAAGACTGAGGCTGAAAGGAAAATTAAGATTCTATTACAATGGCGTGTTAATGAATGGTGAGGGTTGGTACCCTGGTGGCTCAGTGATAAAGAATCTACCTGCCAATGCAGGAGACGCAGATTCAATCCCTGGGTTGGGAAGATCTCCTGGAAAAGGAAATAGCAACCCATTCCAGTGTTCAATCCCATGGACAAAGGAGTCTGGCAAGCTACAATACATGGGGTCACAAAGAGTTGGACATGACTTAGCAACTAAATGATAACAACAATGAGAGTTGGTACAGTGCTTGAGAAGATATGAAAAATATTGTAAAGGAATCAGTGGTAGATTGCCATGGACTACATGAAACTAGATGCCAAAGTCTCATAAATCAATGGGAAGTGTAAATATGATTTTGCTTCATAATGAAGAATCTATTTTACTATTAATATAATCAGCTCCCACCAGCATCAGTTCTGATTCACTTGCAAATTACTTTGCAGCCTGGAAGCTGAAACATCTATATCTGATTGCAAAAATTATTCAAGAATAAGAAGCTAACCTGGCCAATGAACTCTTCATGGTCCAGTTCATTTAGTTGGTAGAAAACCACATTATACAAGGTGAAAATCATTTCTTAATAACTTGTCACAATTGTTTTTCACCAATTATCCTGAAGGTATAGCCTAGCAAAGATTCCAGTCCCTAGAAAGCAATTCATTACTATATCAGAAGGAGTTAAAAATGACTGTAAAACACATAATTGTATTGTCACTCTCTATGTAACTATTTGAGGAACTGCCAGACTGCATTGCAAAGTGTTCGCACTATTTTACAGTCCCACCGGTAGTGTATGAATCTTCTGATTGATGCAACCACATTCTTGTTAACAGTTTATCATTTGACTTTTTGATTATAGTCATTCTAGTGGATATGATGTGGCATCTTATTGTGGTTTTGATTTGCATTGTCTTGATCACTAATAACATTAAATGTCTTTTCATGTTCTTATTGACTATTTTGCATATATTTTCTGAGACATGTCTATATCCTTTGCCCATTTAAAAATGTTGTTGTATGCCCTTCTATCATTGAATTATTTATATAATATCAATACAGGTTACTTTTAAGACATATTATTTGAAAATATTTTCCTATATTCTGTAAAATGTCTTCATTTTCTTGACTGTGGCATTTGAAGCATTCTACACCCAAGTATATACCCAAAAATAAATTGAAACCTGTGTGTACACAAAACTTGTATAGACATAGACACAAATGTCTATAACAGCATTATTCCTAACAGCCCAAATTTGGAAACAACCCAAAATCCATCAACTGATAAATGAATAAACCAAATTGGTATGTCCATACAGTGGAATATTATGAACCAAGTACTAACACATGTTACAATATGACTGAACCATGTAAATTTAAACACAAGACTGCATAACATATATTGCCATTTATATGAAATTTCCAGAATAGGAAAATCTATAGTGACAGCTTAGAGTAGTGGTTGCTTGGAGATGGGTTATGGGAGATAAGAGAGATAACTAAAGAAGATGGGGTTTCTTTTTGAGTCTAAGAAGTTGTTCTAAAATTAACTGTGGTAGTGATTGTATTAATACCTCTCTGTGCATATGCAGAAAACAATTGAATCACAGAGTTTAAATGGCTGAATTGTATGGTATGTAAATTACATCTTAATAATGCTGTTATTTAAAAAAATGCATTATCAGATTGAGGTTAAAACCATAATCCTGCTTTTTAAACTATGTGTTATGTGGCTTGAAATCATTAAATAATTTCTGCTTTCTTAGCTATGTAATAATAGCTATATATTTATAGTGTTTGTAAACAGATCTGCTAGACTGAGGGACTCTGACTATTACATTTAAGATTCTGCTTCTCAGACTAAGCACAGCCAACTTACTGCAAGAATTGTTAACCCTCTGGCCATAATGGACATCTTTGAAAAGCTTTTGAATGACTAGAGATCTCCAGAAAAATTATACATAAAAATATACATATTTTAAGAATATGACTTCCTTTATTATATTGGAAACTGACTTTTTAACACATGCACAGAAAAATATGGCCTGCACAGTTTGTCTTTTTCTTTTAAAAGTAAGTTTCCACTGATTGAAAAAAGACAATGTTATACAAAAACACAAAAGCAAGTTTGAAATAAGTTAGAAAGAGATTTCAATTACATTAATCTTTGGTTTTGCTTTCATAGTAATTAATAATGATTTATAATAATAAGAAGAATTATAATAACAGCTTATTCTATACATTTTATTTAAAATAAATAAATACTTTCACAACATTGACAAAAATTATTTTTACATGAGCAGTTTTCAAATTAATGAAGTAAAATGACATGGAAATGTTTTGCTTATTTGGCTCAGGAAACCTTGAAGACCATCTATGGACTTTATATAGTTAACAACTTTTTAAGAGAGAGGAAGCCCTGACTTCTGACCAAGGCATGCATTTCTTAAATTCCAGAATCAATCCTTCTTAAATAGAGCTTATTTGCTAGAACCTACTAAGAACCAATTGAAAAGTAACATATACATCTTTCTTTCTCAATGAATCTTCCACCAGCCCCAAGAATATCTTATCATTATTTATACCTACTCAAATATTTTCTAGATGCAGTGTACATATAAATAATAAAAAATAATTAGTCTGATCTCCACTTACATAATCTCTTATCATGTATAGGAAAATGGCCATCTCCAACGCACAACAGAGAAATGAAGAAAATGAACGTGATTCCAAAATCTTTCCATAAGCATAATGTTCTCTGAAACTACAAGTACATTGCCAATAAAATAAGATTTTAAAAAATTGTATGGGTGTAAATGTAATATGTGTGTGTGTTCAATTGTGTCTGACTCTTTGCAACCCTATGGACTATACCTACCAAGTTCCTCTGTCCATGGAATTTTCCAGGCAAGAATACTAGAGTAGGTTGCCATTTTCTACTCTAGGGGATCTTCAAAATCCAGGAATCAAACCTGTATCTCTTGTGGCTCCTGCTTTGGCAGGTACACTCTTTACCACTAGCACCACCTGGGGAGCCCATAACTTTCATGTAAATTAAATTAAATTATTTGCCTAAGAAGTAAAAATAACTGTCATAAAAAAAAGGGGAGATGATGTCAGCAACATGGCAGCACCATTTTAGTCTCTTCTTTAATCTGTTGTTTTTCAGTTGCTCAGTCATGTCTGACTCTTTGTGATTGCATGGATTGCAGCATTCCAGGCTTCTCTCTCCTTCACCATCTACCAGAATTTGCTCAAACTTATGTCCATTGTGTTGGTGATGCCATCCAACCATCTCATCCTCTCTTGTCCCCTTCTCTTCCTGTCCTCAATCTTTCCCAGCATCGTGGTCTTTTCCAATAAGTCAGCTCTTCACATCAGGTGGCCAAAGTATTGAAGCTTCAGCATTAGTCCTTCCAATGAATATTTAGGGTTGACAATAAGTGAAACACCCATGAGTCAACAAAATATCCCTTTGCCTAACCCACCAAGATGTCAGAGAGATCTAAATGTCCATACATCTGAAGGTGGGTAGATTGGAACACGCAAAAGAGGTGAAACTCTGGAAACAGCAGAGTTTATGCCTCTGATCCTGGCCTACCATCTGTGACAACTAAGCTGCAGGCCCAGAGAATCCAACAATTGCAATTGTGGTTAGAGGTGACACAAAGGAGTCCAACTTCCTGGCTGCAGTGGCAGCCATCATGGGCACCGGGACTGGGGCAGCAACAGTGCTCCACAGAGAAAACCAAATGGGAGAGAGACTTAGTGAGCTCAAAGATATAAATGTGCAAATAATTCAGATAGAAGAGGAAAGAGAACATATTTTTTTTGTAAATGAAGAAATTCTTTGAGAACTATTCAACTCCATTAGAAAAAGGCAGCTAAAGGGTAATGGATATCTTAGAAAGGGAAGAGAGGATAAGAGAGGCAGAGTTTAGTTTAAAAAATAGATGAGAATGCCCCAAACCTTAGGGAGGAACTATACATACAATTTCACAGACCTAATAGAACACCCAGTTAAAGCAGTGTAAGATGACCTTCTCCAAGACACATTATATTAAAGTTGGCAAAAGTCAATGATAAAAAGGAATTTTGAAGGCAGCCACATAATAAAGCCCACTAACCTACCAAAAATAAGTCCATTAAGCTATCAACAAACTTTTCAGCAGAAACACTCTAGGTCAAGAGAAAAGGAATGGAATGCTCAAGATATTGAGAGATTAAAAAACTGTCAGCCAAGAATACCCCATAGAGCAAAGTTAGCCTTCAGATATGAAAGAGAAATAAAGGCTTATGCCAGACAAACAGAAGATGAGGGAATTCATCATCAATAGACCTGCCTTACAATATATGTTGAAAAGAGCTCTTCTAACTGAAATTCAAAGGTGAAACCACACAAAACTTGAGTAAGATAATCAATTATAGACAAAATAACAGAATTTCAACTCTACAGAAAAAAAATAGATTGTTAAACACTTTATTATAGCACAAAAGTTAAAGGGAAAATACATTAAAATAACTATAACTATTTAAATTTGGTATTTAATATTAAGAAGAATAAATTTGGTATTTAATATTAAGAAAAGGTGGCAAGAATACACAGAAGAGATATACAAAAAAGACTTTAATGACCCAAATAACCACAATGGTGTGATCACTCACCTAGAGCCAGACATCCTGGAATGTAAAGTCAAGTGGGCCTTAGGAAGCATCACTATGAACAAAGCTAGTGGAGGTGATGGAATTCCAGCTAAGCTATTTCAAATCTTAAAAGATGATGCTGAAAAAGTGCTGCGCTCATATGCCAGCAAATTTGGGAAACTCAGCAGTGGCCACAGGACTGGAAAAGGTCAGTTTTCATTCCAATCCCAAAGAAAGGCAATGCCAAGGATTGTTCAAAGTACTGCAAAATTGCACTCATATCACACACTAGCAAAGTAATGGTCAAAATTCTCCAAGCTAGGCTTCAATAGTATGTGAACCAAAGACTTCCAGATGCTTAAACTGGATATAGAAAAGGCACAGGAATCAGAGATGAAATTGCCAACATCCATTTGATCATAGAGAAAGCAAGAGAATTCCAGAAAAATATCTACTTCTGCCTCATTGACTGCGCTAAATTGTTGTTGTATGGATCACAGCAAACTGTGGAAAATTTTTCAATAAATGGAAATACCAGACCACCTGACCTGTCTCCAGAGAAATCTGAATGCAGGTCAAGAAGCAACAGTTAGAACGGGACATGGAACAACAGACTGCTTCCAAATTTGGAAAGGAGTATGTCAAAGCTGTATATTATCACCTTGCTAATTTAACTTATATGCAGAGTACATAATGTGAAACACTGTGCTGGATTAAGCACAAGCTGGAATTAAGATTTCTGGGAGAAACATCAATAACCTCTGATACACAGATGACACCACATTTATGGCAGAAAGTGAAGAAGAACTAAACAGCCTTTTGATGAAAATGAAAGAGGAAAGGGAAAAAGCTGGCTTAAAACTCAACATTCAAAAAACTAAGATCATGGCATCTGGTCCCATTACTTCATGGCAAATAGATGGGAAAACAATGGAAACACTGACAGACTTTATTTTTATGGGCTCCAAAATCCTACAGATGATGACTGTAGCCATGAAATTAAAAGATGCTTGCTCCTTAGAAGAAAAGCTATTACCAAACTAGACAGCTTATTAAAAAGCAGAGACATCACTTTGCCAACAACGGTCCATCTAGTCAAATGATCGTTTTTCCACTAGTCATATATGGATGTGAGAGTTGTACCATAAAGAAAGCTGAGGGCCAAAGAACTGATGCTTTTGAACTGTGGTGTTGGAGAAGACTCTTGAGAGTCCCCTGGACTGCTAGAAGATCAAACCAGTCAATCCTAAAGGAAATCAGTCCTGAATATTCATTGGAAGTACTGATGCTGAAGCTGAAGTCCAATACTTTGGCCACCTAATGCAAAAAACTGACTCACTGGAAAAGACCTTACTTCTGGGAAAGATTGAAGGCAGGAAGAGAATGGGATGACAAAGGATGGTATGATTGGATGATATCACCAACCCAATGTGCATGAGTTTGAGCAAGTTCCGAGAGTTGGTGATGGACAGGGAAGCCTGCTGTGCTGCAGTCCATGGGGTCACAAAGAGTCATACACGACTGAGCAACTGAACTGAATTGAGCTTAAATTTGGTAAGTAGCTCAAAATATGAAATGGGATCATGTGTGACACCTTAAACATAGAAGAGGAGAAAGAAAAGGATGAAATTTGTGTAGGCAAATGAAGCTATCATCAAAAAAGGACTATTTATGAGACATTTAATAGCAGGGGCTTCCTTGGTGACTCAGATGGTAAAGAATCTGCCTGCAATGCAGAAGAACCAAGTTCAATCCCTGAGTCAGGAAGATTCCTCAGAGAAGGCAATGGCACCCCACTCCAGTACTCTTGCCTGGAAAATCCCATGGATGGAGAAGCCTGGTGGGCTCCAGTCCATGGGGTCGCTAAGAGTCGGGCACGACCGAGCGACTTCACTTTCACTTTTACTTTCATGCATTGGAGAAGGAAATGCCAACCCACTCCAGTGCTCTTGCCTGGAGAATCTCAGGGATGGGGCAGCTTGGTGGGCTGCCATCTATGGGGTCGCACAGAGTCGGACACGACTGAAGCGACTTAGCAGCAGCAGACAGAAAGCCAACAAGAAAATACTGGCCTTAAATGAAGCAATATACCAGAGGACCTTGAGATATATACCGAATATTTGATCCAAAAACAACAGAAGAAACAGTCTTCTCTAGTACACATGGAACATCCTCAATGATAGAACTTTTGTTGGCAAATAGTATACAAACAAGTCTCCATAACTTTAAGACTGAAATCATTTCTAACATCTTTTCTGATCACAACGGTATGAAACTAGAAATCAACTACAAGAAGAGAGCTGGAAAAAAATTTTTTAATTTGTAAATCTAAACAATATACTACTGAACAACTGTTGGCTCAACAACAACAAAAAAAGTCAAAGAACAGTAAAAAATACCTGAAGGCAATGAAAATGAAAATACAACATACTGAAGTTTATGGGATGCAACAAACCATCCCTAAGGCAGAATTTTATAGCAATACAGTTCTATCTCAAAAAACAAGAAAAATCTCAAATCAACAATCTAAACTTACACTTAAAGAAACTAAAATAAATAAATTTAAAAACACACACACAAATGAGCCCTAAATTAGTAGATGAGAACAGATTGGTGGTTATCAAAGGGAAATAGAGGTGAGGGGAGGGCAAATGGATAAAGGGAGTCAGTTGTATGGTGATGGATGCAACTAAAGTGTTGGCGGTGAGCACGCTCTGGTATACATAGACGTCAGAATCTAATGTTGTATACATGACCCTTATATAACGCTATAAGCCAATGTTATCTCAATTTTTTTAAAAAGGAGGAAAGATAAATGTGCTAAGGAAACTATGAAAAACAAAGCTAAAAAGAAGGGAAGTGAATATGCCATGTGACTTGTCTCAGTGAGAATTACTGCTTCATTCACTTCTTTTTTTCCCATTTTGTATAGAGAAATCATACTGTGAGTGAGAGATTTTATTAAGACTGACTGAATATGGCTCTAAATTATTCTATAATACCTGACGAATTAAAGGATTAAAATACTTTTAAATGGAATTTAGGTAATAGGAAAACTCTAATCCTGTAATTAAAATGTTTAAAAATGTTAAATTGAAGAATCTTCTAGCTATGCATGTTTTGGTGTTCGATTTAATTTAATTTAATTTTTTAAGATTCATCCTTACAAAGGTAATCCAAAATACAGTTGAATAGAGATTGGATATATTAGAGCTTGACAGAAAAACATCTTTCTGCGTAACATAAGATGTTTTGGTATGTTAATTTATTTGATTTGATTTTGGTTTTCAGTTAGTGACAATGGGCATGTATATTCAGGACAAGCTGTTAACTTCTTTGTAATTAAGTCTATGGATGACCCCCTAAATTAAACACCCATGAACACAAATGACTAACTGACCTAGACAAAGATATTGATCTAAAACTATGTTACTTGGTACCTGTTCAACGAAGAGGCAAGTATTCATATACTATGACACCAAAAGCACATTTAAAATATTGGGAAATTAAAAGTCATTTTTAAAAAGTTGCTTCTCAAACCAGCTTCAGTAATCTAACATCCATTTTCACTTCTTAAAAATTTCCCAGCATTAATCATATTTAAATTCATTTTATATAATTGTAATTATGTGTGTATTTGTATGGATAGGTTCTTTGATAGATTTTTTTCAAAGAATATGTTATTATATGAAGATTTCTTATTCTAATTTTCTTTCTTCATAAAATGATCTTGAATGAATGCATTTATATTACAATTTACTGTGTGCTGAGCTTTGTGCTTTGTTGTGCTAAGTCACTTCAGTCATGTCAGACTCTTTGCGACTGTCTGGATTGTATCCCACCTGTCTCCTCTGTCCATGGGGTTCTCCAGGAAAGACTACTGGAAAGGGTTGCCATACCCTCCTCCAGGGGATGTTCCAATCCAGGGATTGGACCTGATCCTTTATGTCTCCTGCAGTGGCAGGTGGGTTCTTTACCACTGTACAATTTCCTAGGTGTTAAGTAGTATCTATTTAATATTTTGATTATAAATAATTCTTTCAGAACATCTTTAAACACAAAGTATATATTTTATTAATAGCTGAAATTTATTTATATCTAAGCATGTTTTGGGCTTCCCTGATAGTTCAGTTGGTAAAGAATCTACTGCAATGCAGGAGGGCTTCCCTGATAGTTCAGTTGGTAAAGAATCTACTGCAATGCAGGAGACCCTGGTTGGAATCCTGGGTTGGGAAAATCCACTGGAGAAAGGATAGGTTATCCACTCCAGTTTTTTTGGGCTTCCCTTGTGGCTTAGCTGGTAAAGAATCTGCCTGCAATGGGGGAGACCTGGGTTTGATCCCTGGGTTGGGAAGATTCCCCTGGAGAAGGGAAAGGCTACCCACTCTATTCTTCTGGCCTGGAGAATTCCATGGACTGTATAGTCCATGGGGTTGCAAACAGTCTGACACAACTGAGCAACTTTCACTTTCAAGCATGTTTCAGAGACTGTGCTATGTATTTTTTTGGTTATTTACATGTTTATTCTCCACAACAGTCATATTAAACTGGTGCTGTTATAATATTAATTTTATAAACAAAAAGGCTGAGATCCAAAGGAACTGAGTAACTTGCCCACAGTGACACAACAGTATAAGTGAAGCCAGAGTTCAAATTAAGAACCTATCATGTGCCTCCTTAAATTCTCATTAAATTATAAGAATTTCTGCTTTTTTTTTTTTTTTTGTATGGTGGTCTGGTATTCTTAAAGAGATGGGAATATCAGACTACCATACAAAAAAGAAGTCAAAATTCTTATAATCTGACAAGCATTTACAGATTATACTTCCCCAAATGGCACAGATTTGTAAAGCTTCTAGTAATATTTGAATATACTGTATCTTGTGAGGAAGAACCAGAATAGTTGAACAACATGTCAAAGAAAGGATTCAGAGAATTACAGACAGAAATTTGACACACTTTTAGTTATTAGATACATACGAAGGAATGACAGATTTTACATGCAATTGATAGTATCAGTTATGTGAAGGTGTCCCTTCAAAGAACTCATAGGTGTTTGGCTAACAAATATTGTGAACTTCTAAAAAGAATGTTTTTAGTCAGCTCCAAGTTTGGTGTAAAACTGGATTTTATTTATTTTTTTTATATTTAAAATTTTGAATGCTTTTATTTTTTTTACTTTACAATATTGTATTGGTTTTGCCATACATCAACATGAATTTTAAATATTAAGTGTCATAGTGATACTAGAAGCTACAACTGGAATTGTTTTATGTGATGTTACTCAAGGGAAAGGAAAAAAAAAAAAAAAGAGTAATCCAGAGAAACATAACCAGGAAAAGGAAGCAATGTATTTCCTAAACTCTTTTTTTTTTCTAAACTCTTACCTGATTTTACATGAATTCTATATTAAAGTAATAGAACTCAGTCAAACTGATTGGTGGCCCAGTAGTTAAGAATCTGCCTGACAATGGAGGGCACATTGGTTTTATCCCTGGTCAGGGAACTAAGATCCCACATGCTGCAGGGCAACTAAGCCTGTGGGCTGTAGCAACCTACTGTATTTTAAAGGATACAGTTCCTTTATGTACTGAAGTTCTCATTAAAATATTTTCCTACTTTGATTACTTAATTAACCAACTGTGTGGCTTTATAGAATTTCATTGCTCATAATGACAATAAATATGAAGACTGGCAAGCATAACAAAATTAATGAAGATGACCCTAGAGGTGACTCTTATAAAGTAAAAATACAAGGACTATTTTTGGTTATGCCAAAATAATATGTGAACTTGATTATTACTTACTTCCAATCATTTTAATAATCTTTATCTTTCCAGGTAAGATTGTTTAAAAGCAGTTGCATAGATTTTAGTATAACATCCAGGTTGCCAAGTTCCAATTTTATTTAACTTTATATACGATTAGAGATTGGGCTTCCCTTGTGGCTCAGAGGTTAAAGCGTCTGCCTCCATTGCAGGAGACCCGGGTTCGATCCCTGGGTCAGGAAAATCCCCTGGAGAAGGAAATGGTAACCCACTCCAGTATTCTTGCCTGGAGAATCCCATGGACAGAGGAGCCTGGCAGGCAACAGTCCAAGGGTCCGCTAAGAGTCGGACACGACTGAGAGACTTCACTTCACTTCATGATTAGAGATTAAACTATTTTAACATTGAAGAGTCAAATAACTAAAACAATAAGTAGTTTTTAAAGTATTTCATTGATTATAAGGGTTTTCCCAGGTGACTTGACGCTAAAGAATCTGCCTGCCAGTGCAGGAGACATGGGTTTGGTTCGTGGGTCTGTAAGATCCCCTGGAGAAGGAAATGGCAACCCACTCCAGTCTGTGCCTGGGAAATCACATAGACAAAGGAGCCCGGCAGGCTACAGTCTATGGAGTCACAAAAGTCAGACACAATTTAGTGACTAAACAACAACATTGATCATAAGATCATTTTATCTAGCTTTAAAAATATTGTGTCACATGGAATTAAATTAGAATAATATTTTTGAGCTAAATATATTAAGAAGAGAAATCTATTTTAAATTTTAGTCATATCTACCTATATTTTTGGAGAAGGAAATGGCAAGCCACTCCAGTGTTCTTGCCTGGATAATCCCATGGGCAGAGGAGCTTGGGCTACAGTTCATGGGGTTGCAAAGAGTCAGAAACGACTGAGTGAATAAGCACAGCACCTATATTTTAGGGCAATTTAAAAACTGATTTTCTGAAATTATCCCAGCCATTTAAGGTATTCAACTTTTCTGCTTTTTTCAGCATCCAGCATAATTCATAAAATGCTTGTGGTTGTATTCTTAAACTCATTCTTTCTTATTGTATTGAATGTCTATATATATTGAGAGTCTATATATTGAATATATTGAGCCTATATATATATATATACACATACACATATATATTTGGTGGAAGACACGGCAGCCCACTCCAGTATTATTGTGTAGAGAATCACATGGGCAAATAAGCCTGATGGATTATAGTCCACCAGGCCTCAAAGGGTCAGACACAAATGAAAAGACGTAGCATGCACATATATATATGTATCAGTTCAGTTCAGTCACTCAGTTATGTCCGACTCTTTGCGAACCCACGAATCGCAGCACGCCAGGCTTCCCTGTCCATCACCAACTCCTGGGTTCACTAAGACTCACGTCCATCGAATCAGTGATGACATCCAGCCATCTCATCCTCTGTTATCCCCTTCTCCTCCTGCCCCCAATCCCTCACAGCATCAAAGTCTTTTCCAATGAGTCAACTCTTTGCATGAGGTGGCCAAAGTACTGGAGTTTCAGCTTCAACATCATTCCTTCCAAAGAAATCCCAGGGCTGATCTCCTTCAGAATGGACTGGTTGGATCTCCTTGCAGTCCAAGGGACTCTCAAGAGTCTTCTCCAATACCACACTTCAAAAGCATCAATTCTTCAGCACTCTGCCTTCTTCACAGTCCAACTCTCACATCCATACATGACTACTGGAAAAACCATAGCCTTGACTAGATGGACCTTTGTTGGCAAAGTAATGTCTCTGCTTTTCAATATGCTATCTAGGTTGGTCATAACTTTCCTTCCAAGGAGTAAGCATCTTTTAATTTCATGGCTGCAGTCACCATCTGCAGTGATTTTTGAAGCCCCCCAAAATAAAGTCTAACATTGTTTCCACTGTTTCCCCATCTATTTCCCATGAAGTGATGGGACCAGATGTCATGATCTTTGTTTTCTGAATGTTGAGCTTTAAGCCAACTTTTTCACTCTCCACTTTCACTTTCAAGAGGCTTTTTAGTTCCTCTTCACTTTCTGCCATAAGAGTAGTGTCATCTGCATATCTGAGGTTATTGATATTTCTCCTGGCAATCTTGATTCCAGCTTGTGTTTCTTCCAGTCCAGCATTTCTCATGATGTACTCTGCATAGAAGTTAAATAAGCAGGATGACAA
>NW_011495013.1:5370462-5399468 GCF_000754665.1 Bison bison bison
TTCCTGACCTGCATATAGGTTTCTCAAGAGGCAGGACAGGTGGTCTGGTATTCCCATCTCTTTCAGAATTTTCCACAGTTTATTGTAATCCACACAGTCAAAGGCTTTGGCATAGTCAATAAAGCAGAAATAGATGTTTTTCTGGAACTCTCTTGCTTTTTCAATGATCCAGTGGATGTTGGCAATTTGATCTCTGGTTCCTCTGCCTTTTCTAAAACCAGCTTGAACATCTGGAAGTTCATGGTTCATGTATCGCTAAAGTCTGGGTTGGAGAATTTTGAGCATTACTTTAGTAGCATGTGAGATGAGTGCAATTGTGCGGTAGTTTGAGCTTTCTTTGGCATTGTCTTTCTTTGGGATTGGAATGAAAAAATGACCTTTTCCAGTCCTGTGCCTTGTTCAGTTCCATCTCTCAGTTGTGTCTGATGCTTGGCAACCCCATGGACTGCAGTATGCTAGGCTTCCCTTTCCATCACCAACTCCCAGAGCTTGCTCAAACTCATGTCAATCAAATCGGTGATGCCATCCAACCACCTCATCCTCTGTCATCCCATTCTCCCCCCGCCTTCAATCTTTCCAAGCATCAGGGTCTTTTCCAATGAGTCATTTCTTTGGATCAGGTTGCCAAAGTATTGGAGTTTCAGCTTCAGCATCAGTCTTTCCAATGAATATTCAGGACTGATTTCCTTTAACATTCCTTGCAGTCCAAGAGACTCTCAAGAATGTTCTCCAACACCACAGTTCAAAAGCATTAATTCTTCAGCACTCAGCTTTCTTTATAGTCATCCATATATGACTACTGGAAAAACCATATCTTTGACTTGAGGGACCTTTGTCAGCAAAGTAATGTCTCTGCTTTTTGCTATGCTGTCTAGGTTGGTCATAGCTTTCCTTCCAAGGAGCAAGCATCTTTTAATTTCATGGTTACAGTCATCATCTGCAATAATTTTGGAGCCCCAAAAAGTAAAGCCTGTCAGTGTTTCCACTGTTTCCCCATCTATTTGCCATGAAGAGATGGGACTGGATGCCATGATCTTAGTTTTCTGAATGTTGAGTTTTAAGCTAGCTTTTCCCCTTTCCTCTTTCATTCCATCAAGAGGCTCTTTAGTTCTTTGCTTTCTTCCATAAAGGTAGCGTCATCTGTGTATTTGAGGTTATTGATATTTCTCCTGGCAATCTTGATTCCAGCTTGTGCTTCATCCAGCCTGGCATTTCACATGATGTACTCTACATATAAGTTAAATAAGCAAGATGACAATATTCAGCCTTGACATACTCCTTTCCCAATTTGCAACCAGTCTGTTATTCCATGTCTGGTTTTAACTGTTGCTTCTTGACCTGCATACAAATTTCTTCAGAGGCAGGTCAGGTGTCTGGTATTCCCATCTCTTTTAGAATTTTCCAGTTTGCTGAAGCAACTTAGCACGTATATGTGTGTGTGTGTGTGTGTGTGTGTGTATCTATATATTTAATATGTACATTTAGATTGGCAATCTATATTTTTCTTAGAATCTAAGTAACAAAGAGGTTAAAAATTACACCAATGAAAAAATACGTTTGTTTACTATTTAAAACATCTAGGGCATGGAAGCAATCTAGATGTCTATCAACAGATAAATGAATAAAGAAGCTGTGGTACGTATATACTATGGAATATTACTCAGCCATAAAAGGAATGCATTTGAGTCAGTTCTAATGAGGTAGATGAACCTATGCTATGCTAAGTCACTTCAGTCATGTCCAACTCTGTGCAACCCCATGCACAGCAGCCCAACAGGCTCCCCTGTCCCTGGGATTCTCCAGGCAAGAACACTGGAATGGGTTGCCATTTCCTTCTCCAATGCATGAAAGTGAAAAGTGAAAGGGAAGTCGCTCAGTCATGTCCAATTCTTAGTGACCCCATGGATTGCAGCCTAACAGGTTCTTCCATCCATGGGATTTTCCAAGCAAGAGTGGGGTGCCATTGCCTTCTCCAGTAGATGAACCTAGAGCCTGTCAAATAGAGTGAAGTAAGTCAGAAAGAGAAAAACAAATATTATATATTAATGTGTTTATGTGGAATCTAAAATATGGTAGTGATGAACATATTTACAGGGCAGCAATGGAGATGCAGACAAAGAGAACAGATTTGGGAACATGGTGGGGGAAATAGAGGGTGGGATGAATGGAGACCGTAGCATAGAAACATACATTACCATAAGTAAAAGAGATAGCCAGTGGAAATTTGCTCTATGACTCAGCAACTTCAAACCGGTGCTCTGTGACAACCTAGAGTTGTGGGATGGCATGGGAGGAAGGAGGGAGGTTCAAAAGGGAGGGGACGTATGTATACCTATGGCTGATTCATGTTGATATATGGCAGAAACCAGCATAATGTTGTAAAAAAGTATCCTTCAATTAAAAATAAATATTTTCTTTTAAAAATATGCATGGTTGGTCACTTAGTCACGTCCAAGTGTGCAACCCCATGGACTGTAGCCCACCAGGCTCCTCTGTAATGAAAAGGTAAAACTGAACCTTTTATCATAAATGAATTTTATGTTTACATTTTAGGAAGCAGTCCTGAATATTCATTGGAAGTACTGATGCTGAATCTGAAACGCCAATGCTTTGGCCACCTGCAAAGAACTAACTCCCTAGAGAGACACTATTGTTGGGAAAGATTAAAGGCAGGAGGAGAAGGGGATAACAGGATGAGATCCTTGGATGGCATCACCTACTTGAGGGACATGAGTTTGAGTAAGCTGTGGGAGTTGGTGATGGACAGGGAAGCCTGGCTTGCCACAGTCCATGGGGTCATACAACTGAGTGACTAAACTGAACTGAACTGAACTGATTTACTACTTGTAGTCTATATTAAATTTAGTTTGAAATTGGATATTCTTTAGAGCTATTAATAACTTTTTAAGATATGCTTGTGTACAGAAAATGTCAAGTGCTGTTTTTATAAAAGAGTTAGCAAAGAAAGAAAAACAAAAGTCTTAAGCCTGCTGCTACTGCTGCTACTGCTGCTGCTAAGTTGTTTCAGTCGTGTCCGACTCTGTGCGACCCCATAGACGGCAGCCCACCAGGCTCCCCCATCCCTGGGATTCTCCAGGCAAGAACACTGGAGTGGGTTGCCATTTCCTTCTCCAATGCATGAAAGTGAAAAGTGAAAGTGAAGTCGCTCAGTCGTGTCTGACTCTTAGAGATCCCATGAACTGCAGCCCACCAGGCTCCTCTGTTCATGGGATTTTCCAGGCAAGAGTATTGGAGTGGGGTGCCATTCTCTTCTCCGAGTCTTAAGCCTAATCTTTCCTTTTATTGGGCTTCCCTCATAGGTCAGTTGGTAAAGAATCTGCCTGCAATGCAGGAGACCCTTTCGATTCCTGGGTTGGGAAGATCCACTGGAGAAGGGGTAGACTACCCACTCCAGTATTCCGGCCTGGAGAATCCCAAGGACTATACAGTCCATGGGGTCACGAAGAGTTGGACATGTCCTCCTATTACTTTTCTTGCATTGAGTATCTCACTCTTCCTTAGTGGCTTAGATGGTAGAGTCTGCCTGCAATGCGGGAGACCTGGGTTCGATCTCTGGGCTGGAAAGATTCCCTAGAGATGGGAATGGCAGTCCATTCAAGTAGTCTTGCCTGGAAAATCCCATGGATGGAGGAGTCTGGTGGGGTACAATCCATGGGATTGCAAAGAGTCAGAAATGACTGAGCGACTAACACACACACACACACACACACACAAATCTTGAAAATAGCAGAAATGTAAAGTGAGAATTGTAGTATGGGATTATAAGAGAAGTTCAAGAACATCTATTTAGCATACTTGCCAAACTATTTGGGTTAAACTTATTCGTTTTGATACCAAAATAGATACTGCCAAAACAAGAAATCAGGGATCCACCCAAGAGATCACCAAGTTAAAACTCATAAAGGATATAATTAGATTAGAAAGTGTGGAAAGCAAAAGGTCTGCAAACAGAAAAATGATTTGATGAGAGGTTATGTTGCCTCATACATGCAATTTTGTAAATGTTAAATATATTTCCTTATTAAATATGCACCTTTCTTTATTTAAATATGACTATACAGCAGGCTTCCCTGGTGGCTAAGCTGGTAAAGAATCTGCCTGGAATATGGGAGACCTGGGTTTGATCCCTGGGTTGGGAAGATCCTCTGGAGAAGGGATAGGCTACCCATTCCAGTATTCTGGCCTGGAGAATTCCATGGACTGTGTAGTTCATGGTGTCATCTATACAGTATTCTGTTCTGTGTAACTTGCCTTCAGTAATTATGTGTCTGATGTCTACTAAGGACAATTGAAATTTAACCCAGCGTGTTCAAATGTGCAGGGTAATAAGGTCAGCTAGCCATGTTTGTGACTTCATATAAAACAACGAAAACTGAATGGGATCATGGAGACTTTCATCTCTATCAGAATGAAAATGTTAGGAGCTGAGGTACCAAGACACACTTCTCCAAAGGAACCAAAGTTCCACTGTTATTAATGGCCAATCTTCACAGCCACAATAACAAAAAAAATTGAACCAAAGTGGGTCGTGTGCTGTCACCTCCTTCTTGCAGAAAACCAGTGATTCCAATCTTACTCTAGAATGTGAAGTCAAGCAGGGCATAGGAAGCATCAATATGAACAAAGTGCTGAGGTGAGGAGGTGAGGAGGTGAGGAATTCCAGTTGAGCTATTTCAAATCCTAAAAGATGATGCTGTTAAAGTGCTGTACTCAATATGCCACCAAATTTGGAAAACTCAGCAGTGGCCACAGGAATGGAAAAAGTCAGTTTTCATCCTAATCCCAAAGAAAGGCAATGCCAAAGAACCTTCAAACTACCATACATTTGCACTCATTTCACACACTAGCAAGGTAATGCTCAAAATCTTTCAAGCTAGGCTTCAGCAGTATGTGAATTGAGAACTTCCAGATGTACAAGCGGATTTAGAAAAGACAGAGGATCCAGAAATCAAATCACCAACATTTGTTGGACCATAGAGAAAGCAAGGGAATTCCAGAAAAACATCTACTTTCTGCTTCATTGACTATGCTAAATTGTTGTGTGGATCACAACAAACTGTAAAATTTTAAAGAGATGGGAATACCAGACCACCCTGACTCTTAAGAAACCAGTATGCAGATCAAGAAGCAACAGTTAGAACCAGACATGGAGCAATGGACTGGTTCAAAATTGGGAAAGTAATACATCAATGCAGTCTGTTGTCACCCTGCTTCTTTAATCTGTATGCAGAGTACATCATGCAAAATGACAGGCTGGATGAATCACAAACTGGACTCAAGATTGCTGGAAGAAATATCAATAACCTCACATATGCAGATGATACTACTCTCATGGCAGAAAGTGAAGAGGAACAAAAAAGCCTCTTGGTGGAAGTGAAAAAGGAGAGTGAAAAAGCTGGTTTAAAATTCAACATTTAAAAAACTAAGATCATGGCATTAGGTCCCATCACTTCATGGAAATAGACAGGGAAAAAGTGAAAAAGGTAACATATTTTATTTTCTTGGTCTCCAAATTCACTGTGAACAGTGATTGCAGCCATGAAATTGAGATGTTTGCTCCTTGCAAGAAATGCTTGGACAAACCTAGACAGCATATCAAAAAGCAGAAACATCTCTTTGGTGACAAAGATTTGTATAATTAAAACTATTGTTTTTCCAGTAGTCATGCATGGTTGTGACAGCAAAATCATAAAGAAGGCTGAGTGCTGAAGAATCGATGCTTTCAAATCATGGTGCTAGAGAAGACTCTTGAGAGTTCTTTGGACTGTGAGGAGATGCAACCAGTCCACCCTAAAGGAAATCAGTCCTGAATATTCATTGGTAGGACTGATGCTGAAGCTGAAGCTCCAATACTTTGCCCACCTGTTGTGAAGAGTCAACACACTGAAAAAGACCTTGATGCTGGCAAATACTGAGGTTAGAAGAAGAAGGAGGTTACAGAGGATGAGATGGTTGGATGGCAGCACCAACTCATTGGACATGCTGGGGTCCATGGGACATGCTGGTGTCCTTGCATGCTGCAGTCCATGAAGTTGGAAAGAGTCAGACATGAGTTAGTTAGTGACTGAATAACAACTGTGATCCTACTGTGCAGGTGCCAGCTGATTGCTTTATAGGGAGGCTTAGAGAGGTGGGCTTTTCCAGTGACACAGTGGTAAAAAATCTGCCTGCCAATGCAAGAGATGCAGGAAATGTGGCTTAGGTCTCTGGATCGGGAAGATCCTCTGGAGAAGGAATTGACAACCCATTTCAGTATACTTCCCTGGGAAATCCCACAGGGAAGCCTGGTATGTTATAGTCCATTGGATCACAAAATTGTCAGATATGACTTTTGCAAATAAACAACTACAGATAGAGATGTGATAACACATAGAAGACTCTGACCCCAAGGTTGATTGTACTTCACCATCTTAAAAGAGAAAGACCGGCAGCTCACATGTATGCATTTAAAATGTCAAGAAAATTAAGAATAATCAAGTAATTTTTCATCTCCTCTAGCAAATGTAGATCAAAAATAAACATAGAAACAAACTCAGATCTGTCGGTCAATTGTGTCCAACTCTTTGCTACCCCATGCACTGTAGCATGCCAGGCTTCCCTATCCATCACCAGTTCCTGGAGCTTGCTCAAAATCATGCCCATTGAGTTGGTGATGCTATTCAATCATCTCATCCTCTGTTGTCCCCCTTCTCCTCTTGCCTTCAACCTTTCCCGGCATCAGGGTCTTTCCCAATGAGTCAGTTCTTTGCATCAGGTGGCCAAAGTATTGGAGCTTCAGCTTCAAAATCAGTCCTTTCAATGAACATTCAGAACTGATTTCCTTTAGGAATGATTGGTCTGATCTCCTTGCAGTCCAAGGGACTCTCAAGAGTCTTCAACACGACAGTTCAAAAGCATCAATTCTTCGGCGCTCAGCTTTCTTTATGCTACAATTCTCACATTTGTACATGAATACTGAAGAAAACATAGCTTTGGTTTGATGAACCTTTGTTAGCAAAGCAATGTCTCTGCTTTTTAATATGTTGTCAAGTGTCTATTCATTTCATGGCTGCAGTCACCATCTACAGTGACTTTGGAGCTCAAGAAAATAAAGTCTGTCACTGTTTATATTGTTTCCCCATTTATTTGCCATGAAGTGATGGGACCAGATGCCATGATTTTAGTTTTCTGAATGTTGAGTTTCAAGCCAGCTTTTTCACTTTCCTTTTTCACTTTCATCAAGAGACTCTTTAGTTCCTCTTCATTTTCTGTCATAAGCATAGTATCTGAGGTTATTCATATCTCTCCTGGCAATCTTGATTCCATCTTGTGCTTTATTTAGCCCAGGATTTCTCATGATGTACTTTGCATATAAATTAAATAAGCAGAGTGTCAGTATACAGCCTTAATGTACCCGTTTCCCAATTTGGAACCAGTCTTTTGTTCCATGTCCGGTTCTAACTGCTGTTTCTTGAACTGCATACAGATTTCTTAGCAGGCAGGTCTGGTATTCCCATCCTTTGAAGAATTTTCCAAAGTTTGTTATGATGAACACAGTCAAAGGCTTTTGCATAATCAATAAAGCAGAAATAGATTTTTTTTTCTGGAATTCTCTCTTTTACTATGATCCAATGGATGTTGGCAATTTCATCTCTGATTCCTATGCCTTTTCTAAATCCATCTTGAGCATCTGGAAGTTCACCATTCACATACTGTTGAAGCCTGGCTTGGAAAATTTTGAGCATTATTTTTCTAGGTGTGAAATGAGTGCAAGTGTGTGGTAGTTTGAACAATCTTTGACATTTCCCTTCTTAGGGACTGGAATGAAAACTGACCATTTCTTTTTTTTTTTTTTAATTTTATTTTATTTTTAAACTTTACAATATTGTATTAGTTTTGCCAAATATCAATGAATCCACCACAGGTATACATGTGTTCCCCATCCTGAACCCTCCTCCCTCCTCCCTCCCCATACCCTCCCTCTGGGTCGTCCCAGTGCACCAGCCCCAAGCATCCAGTATCGTGCATCGAACCTGGACTGGTGACTCATTTCATACATGATATTATACATGTTTCAATGCCATTCTCCCAAATCTCCCCACCCTCTCCCTCTCCCACAGAGTCCATAAGACTGATCTACACATCAGTGTCTCTTTTGCTGTCTCGTACACAGGGTTATTGTTACCATCTTTCTAAATTCCATATATATGCATTAGTATACTGTATTGGTGTTTTTCTTTCTGGCTTACTTCACTCTGTATAACAGGTTCCAGTTTCATCCATCTCATTAGAATGATTCAAATGTATTCTTTTTAATGGCTGAGTAATACTTCATTGTGTATATGTACCACTGCTTTCTTATCCATTCATCTGCTGATGGACATCTAGGTTGCTTCCATGTCCTGGCTATTATAAACAGTGCTGCGATGAACATTGGGGTACACATGTGTCTTTCCCTTCTGGTTTCCTCAGTGTGTATGCCCAGCAGTGGGATTGCTGGATCATAAAGCAGTTCTATTTCCAGATTTTTAAGGAATCTCCACACTGTTCTCCATAGTGGCTGTACTAGTTTGCATTCCCACCAACAGTGTAAGAGACTTCCCTTTTCTCCACACCCTCTCCAGCAAAAAAAAAAAAAAAATGGGCCAAAGAACTAAATAGACATTTCTCCAAAGAAGACATACAGATGGCTAACAAACACATGAAAAGATGCTCAACATCACTCATTATCAGAGAAATGCAAATAAAAACCACTATGAGGTACCATTTCACGCCAGTCAAAATGGCTGCTATCCAAAACTGACCATTTGTATTCCTGAGGCCCCTGCTGAGTTTTCCAAATTTGCTGGAATATTGAATGCAGCACTTTCACAGCATTGTCTTTTAGGATTTGAAATAACTCAGCTGAATTCCATCACCTCCAGCCACTTTGTTTGTATTGATGCTTCCTAAGACTCCCTTGAGTTTGCATTCCAGGACGTCTGGCTCTAGGTGAGGGATCACACCATCATGATTATCTGGGTCATGAAGATCTTTTTTTTATAGTTCTTCTGTGTATTCTTGGCACTTCTTAATATCTTTTGCTTTTGTTAGATCCATAACATTTTTGCCCTTTATTGTGCCCCTCTGCATGAAATGTTCCCTTGGTATGTCTAATTTTCTTGAAGAGATCTCTAGTCTTTCCCACTCTATTGTTTTCCCTATTTCTTTGCATTGATCACCGAAGAGGGTTTCTCATCTCTCTTTGCTATTCTTTGGAACTCTGCCTTCAAATGTGTGTATCTTTCCTTTTCTCCTTTGCCTTTAGCTTCTCTTCTCTTCTCAGCTATTTGTAAAGCATCCTCAGGAAACCATTTTGGTTTTTTTCATTTCTTTTTCTTGAGGCTGGTCTTGATCCCTGTCTCCTGTACAATGTCACGAACCTCTGTCCATAGTTCTTCAGGCAGTCTGTCTATCAGATCTAATCCCTTGAATCTATTTTCACTTCCACTGTATAATCATAAGGGTTTTCACTTCCACTGTATAATAGTAAGGAATTTGCTTTAGGTCATACCTGAATGGCCTAGTGGTTTTCCCTACTTTCTTTGATTTAAGTCTTAATTTGGCAATAAGGAGTTCATGATCTGAGCCAGTCAGCTCCTGGACTTGTTTTTGCTGACTGGATAGAGCTTGTCTATCTTAGGCTGCAAAGAATATAATCAATCTGATTTCATTATTGACCATCTGGTGCTCCCATCAGAACAAGACCGTTTCCCCCACAGTCAGTCTCCCCCATCAGGAAGTTTCCATAAACCTCTTATTCTTATCCTTCTGAGGGCAGAAAGAATTAAAACCATAATCACAGAAATCTAATCCAACTGATCATATGGACCACAACCTTGTCTAACTCAATGAAACTATGAGCCATGTCATGTAGGGCAACCCAAGATGGATGGATCATGATGGAGAGTTCTGACAAAAAATGGTCTACTGGAGAAGGAAATGACAAACCACTTCAGTATTCTTGTCTTGAGAACCCCATGAATAGTATGAAAAGGCAAAAAGATAGGACACTGAAGGATGAACTCCCCAGGTCGGTAGGAACCCAATATGCAACTGGAGAAAAGTGGAGAAATAACTCCAAAAAGACTGAAGAGACAGATGCAAAGTGAAAACAGCACCTAGTCGTAGGTGTGACTGGTGTTGGAAGTAAAGTCCAATGCTATAAAGAGCAATACTGCGTAGGAACCTAGAATGTTAGGTCTATGATCAGGGTAAATTAGAAGTGGTCAAACAGGAGATGGCAAGAGTGAACGTCGACTTTTTCGGGAATCAATGAACTAAAATGGACTGGAATAGGCAAATTTAATTCAGATTACCATTATATCTACTACTGTGGGCAAGAATCCCCTAGAAGAAATGGAGTAGTCCTCATAGTCAACAAAAGAGTCTGAAATGCAGTACTTGGGTGCAATCTCAAAAATGACAGAATTCTCTCTGTTCATTTCCAAGGTAAACCATTCAGTACAGTAATAGAAGTCAGTGTACCAGCCAGTAATGCTGAAGAAGCTGATATTGAATGGTTCTATGAAGATCTACAAGATCTTCTAGAACTAACACCCAGAAAAGATGTCCTTTTCATCATAGTAGGAAGTCCAGAAATACCTGGAGTAACAGGCAAGTTTGTCCTTGGAATAGAAATTGAAGCAGAACAAAGGCTAAGTGAGTTTTGCAAAGAGAAACAAAACCCCTAGGTCAAATTCCCACGCACTAGTAAAATGTGAGACAAAATTTGTTTACATCTGACCAAACCTCATTTCCTCCATGTGGGAAAAGTTTAAGAATAGAATGAAGAAAAAAAAAAAGCCAAAGCTAATTCCACGTAGTTCCTCCACATGTGTTGATTCAATAAGACTTTTAATCTGTAATAACTAAGGCAGAAATAGGGAAAGAACAAAATCAGATAATTCTCCTAAATGTACTACTCTAAGATTTCATTACTTTGCCAACAAAGGTCCGTCTAAGTCAAGGCTATGGTTTTTCCTGTGGTCATGTATGGATGTGAGAGTTGGACTGTGAGGAAGGCTGAGCACCGAAGAATTGATGCTTTTGAACTGTGGTGTTGGAGAAGACTCTTGAGAGTCCCTTGGACTGCAAGGAGATCCAACCAGTCCATTCTGAAGGAGATCAGCTGTAGGATTTCTTTGGAAGGAATGGTGCTAAAGCTGAAACTCCAGTACTTTGGCCACCTCATGCGAAGAGTTGACTCATTGGAAAAGACTCTGATGCTGGGAGGGATTGGGGGCAGGAGGAGAAGGAGACGACAGAGGATGAGATGGCTGTATGGCATCACTGACTCAATGGATGTGAGTCTGAGTGAACTCCAGGAGTTGGTGATGGACATGGAGGCCTGGCGTGCTGCGATTCATGGGGTCGCAAAAAGTCAGACACGACTGAGCGACTGAACTGAACTGAACTGAAGATTTCTTTAAATCTTGAGTAATTCTCTCAGAAAAACAAAATATTTGACCAATTTTAGACCGTCTATTAAATGCTAATTTTTTTTAAATTCAAGAATCTGATTTCCAGTCATATTCTATCATAAAATATACCTAAAGTCAGGATGTAAGAATGCATTTTATAGATTATATTAGGAAAATATTTATATTGTATTTATTTGTTTTATAAACAAAGGAGAACTAACAGAAATGAAAGAAATAATGCAAATGAAAAATCAGGAAAGAAGAAAAGATATTGGCAAAATAGTATGATTATTAGGTGATTATCTAAATCAGTAGAGGTTAGGTGAATAGAAGTTAATGTGTTTTGATATGTTCACTGAAGAAATTCCCCACAAAATCTTAAACCACTTAATGCTTCCTGGAAAATGTAAATGAGCCTTCATCAAAAAATACATTCAGAACTTAAATAAAGACCAAAAAAGAAGAATAGTGAAGAGATTTTATTGATAGAATAGGTTACAGAGGTCACTAATAAGTCTTATTTTAATGAAAGGTAATCTCAGCAAAAAGAGTAAAATGTGCAAAGAAGTGAATATACTGATATTGTAATGGAAAAGGAAGCTTTATAAAAGAGCAAAGCTCATTATTTAACTGTAAGAAAGGACATTTCAAATTTACTAATTTAGTCAGTAGTAAGATTTCTAAGAGACTAGATCTGATAGACAGAGTGCCTGATGAACTATGGATGGAGGTTCGTGACATTGTACAGGAGACAGGGATCAAGACCATCCCCATGGAAAAGAACTGCAAAAAAGCAAATGGCTGTCTGAGGAGGACTTACATATAGCTGTGAAAAGAAGAGAAGCAAAAAGCAAAGGAGAAAAGGAAAGATTTAAGCATCTGAATGTAGAATTCCAAAGAATAGCAAGAAGAGATAAGAAAGCCGCCTTCAGTGATCAATGCAAAGACATAGAGGAAAACAACAGAATGGGAAAGACTAGAGACCTCTTCTAGAAAATTAGAGATACCAAGGGAACATTTCATGCAAAGATGGGTTCAATAAAGGACAGAAATGGTATGGACCTAACAGAACCAGAAGATATTAAGAAGAGGTGGCAATAATACACAGAAGAACTGTACAAAAAAGATGTTCATGACCCAGACAATCACGATGGTGTAATCACTGACCGAGAGCCAGACATCCTGGAATGTTAAGTCAAGTGGGCCTTAGAAAGCATCACTATGAACAAAGCTATTGGAGGTGATGGAATTACAGTTGAGCTATTTCAAATTCTTAAAGATGATGCTATGAGAGTGCTGCACTCAATATGCCAGCCAATTTGGAAAACTCAGCAGTGGCCACAGGACTGGAAAAGGTCAGTTTTCATTCCAATCCCAAAGAAAGGCAATGCCAAAGAATGCTCAAACTACCACATAATTGCACTCATCTCACACGCTACTAGAGTAATGTTCAATATTCTCCAAGCCACGCTTCAGCAGTACCTGAACCATGAACTTCCAGATGTTCAAGCTGGTTTTAGAAAAGGCAGAGGAACCAGAGATCAAATTGCCAACATCCGCTGGATCATTGAAAAAGCAAGAGGGTTCCAGAAAAACATCTATTTCTGCTTTATTGACTATGCCAAAGCCTTTGACTGTGTGGATCACAATAAACTGTGGAAAATGCTGAAAGAGACAGAAATACCAGACCAGCTGTCCTGCCTCTTGAGAAACCTATATGCAGGCCAGGAAGTAACAGTTAGAACTGGACATGGAACAACAGACTGGTTCCAAATAGGAAAAGGAGTACATCAAGGCTGTATACTGTCACCCTGCTTATTTAACTTATATGCAGAGTACATCATGAGAAACGTTGGGCTGGAAGAAGCACAAGCTGGAATCAAGATTGCCGGGAGAAATATCAATAACCTCAGATATGCAGATGACACCACCCTTATGACAGAAAGTGAAGAGGAACTATAATGCCTCTTGATGAAAGTGAAAGTGGAGAGTGAAAAGGTTGGCTTAAAGCTCAACATTCAGAAAACGAAGATCATGGCATCTGGTCCCATCACTTCATGGCAAATAGATGGGGAAACAGTGGAAACAGTGTCAGACTTTATTTTGGGGGGGCTCCAAAATCACTGCAGACGGTGATTGCTGCCATGAAATTAAAAGACACTCACTCCTTGGAAGGAAACTTATGACCAACCTAGATAGCATATTGAAAAGCAGAGATATTACTTTTCCAACAAATGTCCTTCTAGTAAAGACTATGGTTTTTCCAATGGTCATGTATGTATGTGAGAGTTGGACTGTGAAGAAGACTGAGCACTGAAGAATTGATGCTTTGTAACTGTGGTGTTGGAGAAGACTCTTGAGAGTCCCTTGGCCTGCAAGGAAATCCAACCATTCCATCCTAAAGGAGATCAGTCTTGGGTGTTCATTGGAAGAACTGATGCTGAAGCTGAAACTCCAATATTTTGGCCACCTCATGCAAAGAGTTGACTCATTGGAAAAGACTCTGATGCTGAGAGGGATTGGAGGCTGGAGGAGAAAGGAAGGACACAGAATGAGATGGCTGAATGGTATCACCGACTCAATGGACATGAGTTTCTGTGAACTCTGGGAGTTGGCGATGGACAGGGAGGCCTGGTGTGCTGTTATCCGTGGGGTTGCAAAGAGTCGGACTTGACTGAGTGACTGAAATGAACTGAACTGAACTGAACTGAACTGAAGATTTCTTTTTCAAATAGCAAATCTGCTTACTATAAACTATTTGCCAAGATTTTGAAGACATAGTGACTTTTCAGATGCTGAATCAGTTGATAAAAGTAGGAAATAAATGATACCAAAAGTAAGATGTAATAAACATCTCAAGAGAAAATGTACTTCATGGGTATATGCATATCCTCTTATTCTCTGTTATCTGTATGAGTAATATATAGAAATCAAATGTCTATCAATAGTTCAATATCCACCAGAGGTAATTTTATGTTGTAATTTTAAAAAATGAGTTATTTTCTACACATATTCTTGTGAAAAGAGATCCTCAATGCATTGGCAAATGAGCATCAGTTCTGTTCGGTTGCTCAGTCATGTCTGACTCTTTGTGACCTCATGACTGTAGCACGCCAGGCCTCCCTGTCAATCACCAGCTCCCGGAGTTTACTCAAACTCATGTCCATTGAGTTGGTGATGCCATCCAACCATCTCATCCTCTGCCATCCCCTTCTCCTCCAGCCTTCAATCTTTCCCAGGATCAGGGTCTTTTCAAATGAGTCAGTTTTTTGCATCTGGTGGCCGAAGTAGTGGAGTTTCAGCTTCAACATCAGTCCTTCCAATGAACATTCAGGACTGATTTCCTTTAGGATGGACTGATTGGATCTTCTTGAACTCCAAGGGACTCTCAAGTGTCTTCTCCAACACCATGGTTCAAAAGCATCGATTCTTTGGCACTCGGCTTTCTTTATATTCCAACTCTCACATCCGTACATGACTACTGGAAAAACCATAGCCTTGACGAGACAGACTTTTTTGGCAAAGTAATGTCTGTGCTTTTTAATATGCTGTATAGGTTGGTCATAACTTTTCTTCCAAGGAGTAAGCGTCTTTTAATTTCATGGCTGCAATCACCATCTGCAGTGATTTTGGAACTTGAACATCTGGAAGTTCACAGTTCATGTATTGTTGAAGCCTGGCTTGGAGAATGAGCATAGTAAGTTATAGAACTGGGTTCAGTGTATCTTTTCACTTAATTTAAAAAAAAACTCAGACAGGCAAGTAGGTAGGTAGATGATAGATAAATATATACATACATACATACATACATACATACATATATACATAAGTTAATGTAGTATAGAATGAGATTTAAAGTTAGCGAGATACTGATTTTGATTATGAATGAAAGGATGAAGAAACAGGAATCACCAAATTATTATTAATGGCTTCCACAGGGGAAGTGAAATTAAAGAGGGTAAAAAGGTTAGAGATTTCAACTTTTTATATTATATATTTCAGAGCAGATCCTATGGTTAGTCTAACTAATGGGGCAAGCAAATGTCATTGCAAGTCACATATAAAGGGAAAGGACATAAAATTATCTTATAGTGATACAGCAGTAAACTATGAATAATAACACACAATCCACTATATAGGGAATGATTGAAATAAGACAGTATAAAAACTGTTTTATGGAAAGTAATCTTCCTACATAAAATTGCCATCAAAGTTATATCATGAGGTTTAGCTTACATGGAATTTAAGTTATATGAAGCTTTATTGTTTTATTCTTATTTCACTGTCAACTGTCTCCCCTGCCCCCTTCTTTCCCGTCTTCTTCCCTTCCTTCCTTGCTTACTTATTTCCTGTATCCTATGAGATTTGCCAGTTTTTGAATGGATAGCACATGCCGGGCATTAGATATGTTTGTATATGTTTATATTCTTCACAAACCTAGTCTAAAACATGTAAAGGTAGCACTCCAAAATTCAAACTTTTGTCCCACAATCCTCTCTGAGGGTCTTTGTGTCTATGTATTTCTCTGTAAAGTAGGCATGATATAATACCTGTTCAAAGGGCTTCCTTGGTGGCATAGATAGTAAAGATTAGGCCTGCAACACAAGAAACCCAGGTTCAATTCCTGGTTGGAAAGATTCTCTGGAGAAGGGAATGGTAACTCACTCCAGTCTTGCCTGGAGAATTCCATGGACAGAAGCCTGCCAGGCTACAGTCCATGGGATTGCAAATAAGGGGTCCCAAAGAGTCGGACAGGACTGAGAGACCAACACTAAAGGATTGGTGGTGGTGGTTTACTCACTCAGTCCATGTCTGACTCTTTGCGACCCTGTGGACTGTAGCCCACCGGGCTCCTCTCTCCATGGGGTTCTCCAGGCAAGAATACTGGTGAGGGCTGCTGTTTTACTCCAGGGGATCTTCCTGACCCAGGGATAAAACCCACTTCTCCTGTGCCTCCTGCATCGCAGGCAGATTCTTTACTTTCTGAGCTAATGAGGAAGCCAGTCATCAGGGTTAAGTATTAATATTAATATAAGTGATTTTTTAAAATTAGTATCTGCCATATAGTAGGGAAACAGTATGTATGAGCTTTGATTTCTATCACACTATTTTTAGAGGTGTGGAAACCTTTTGTCAGTGAAGTCATATAATTAATTCTGAAAGATCTGGGTTTGAATTAAGATCTAACTCCATAGCCTTCTTGTTTTCTTTATGCTGTGCTCTGTTGCAGTTACTGGATACACCAAAATTCGATTGTTTTATTTAATAGAGAGTTGGTTTTATGTATTTTATTACTATCTGGAAATTATATATATGTAAAAGTATTGAGAACCCAAGACAATGCTCTGTTTTCCTAAACTCAGATGATTTGAATGATTTTAGGGTCTGACCACTACTGTGTGGCCTAAATGCACATCAAAATGTAATATGGTATCATAATTTATAATGAACATGTTATTAATGAATAAATAAAAAATTATGTTTAAAACATATCATACCATTAAAATATAAATAACAGTGTTTTATTTATTTGTAAAAAATATTTACATTGGGTTGGCCAAAAAGTTCATTCAGATTTTTCCATAAGATATAACAAAAAGACCTGAACAAACTTCTTAGCCAATCTTATACTTTTTTTATGTAAGAGCATTAAAAAAATTCCTCACTTGAAAATTTGCATTTTTTAATCTAAGATAAATTAAAATTCATATTAGTTACATTTCTGAAGAAAATTCAATAATATAGTGAAGATTAACTCCTAAATCAATGTAGGCTTATGTATATAGTAGTTTAAATCTTTGGACTCTTATACATAAACTTTGAATAACTTAAAATTATTATATTTAATTTTGAGTCATTTACCTTTATCTCAGACATTCTTTCATTTCTGAAATTCAAGTGCACATCATTCCACTAATATTTATGTTCATAATAGCATTCTTCATAATAGAAAGTTCGTGTATATAGGGAAGATTTTTATTCAGTGTAACTTAACAGGTATTTATTGCACAGCTGGTACTTGCTGACCTGCTATCTTCTAATTTCTACTGACACCATCATCCCTCAACATACACACAATTTAGTAGCAAAAGTCATGTGTGAATTTTACCATTTGCCTTTTGGAATTTTGATTTAAATATTTCTGAACTGATTTACAGGGTTTAAAAGCTTATGTATTTGAATTAATCTTTCTCTTTCTCATATTTCTGTACCATCTTGACATCATACTGGCCAGATGTATTGCAGCATTTTCAAGATGCATGGAAATAAGAGAGTAATAACTTCATTCTATTTAACTCAAATATAGATCCCATATACTTGCATGTCATAGCTGTTGATTATATTAGAAGTGTAATTATGTTGTCCCACTTCACCAAGTTGGATCCCACCAGTCCATTTGATTCTGTATTACTCCATATTAATTTTTGGAATGTGATCCCAGTGTCCTGTAAGTTCATTTTCAAGAACTATAAAAGTTCCTAATATAAGCTCTCTGCTAATGAGTCAACAAAAATAAGTATCATGGCAATGTAGCTTCCAAAGCAAACCTTGTTATTTATTTGAAAAATGTTTTTACGTATGTACTTCTGTGTGTTTAAAATTTTTGTCACACTCTCCATTTCATGATGAGAGGAGCGAAAGAAAGTGTTTATTTGAGACTTAAATAAAGACACCTTTTCTTAATGGTGAGATTTTCTTCATGGCTGGGTAGATGATTTCCAACTTTATTATAGACAGAGTTTTTATCAAATATTTATATAAAATACCACCTTTAACTGAATGAAAAATAGTTTAGGAGTCTGAGGGATTGAGTTTATGAAGAAGTCAAAAAGACTCAATGGATAAGCAAACAGGCCATCATTTAACTTATATTTATGCTTATTTCTTGGCCCCTGCTCTTCTTGCCACCTTTACTTTTGGTATGACAATCAGGAGAAATATCTCAGCGTACATCATTTTCTTTATTTCAAAGCAAGGGTATGAGTTTTTTATATGTATATACATGCTTGTCTAGTAAAGCCAATACCCTTGACATGGTAATTTATAATTTAATGTTTTCACTGGCACAAAATTTATTTTTTACTGATTCTTTTTCTCTTATTTACCTTAGTTTACCTTAAGGTAAACAATATAAGGTAAGCATTACCTTAATTTACATAAAGGTAAATTCTTAATGTATTTTATCTTACACTAAGCCTAATCTTTTTTTAATTGAACTCTGGTTGATTTATAATGTATCCATCTCTACTATCCAACACAAGGACTCAGGTACACATGTATATACATTCTTTTTTAAACATTCTTTTCCATTATAGTTTATTCTAAGAGATTGGAGTAGTTCCCTGTTCTACATAGTAATACCTTTTTGTTTATCCATTCTAAATGTAATAGTTTGCATCTACCAACACCTAAATTCTCAGTCTTTCCTTTTCCTTCCTTTCTCCTACTTGGCAACCACAAGTCTTACCTCCAGTAAGTCTATTTTTCACTGAATACAGAATCTGTTTTGTAGATAGGTTCATTTGTGCCACATTTTAGATTCCATATATAAGTGATAGTATATAGTATTTATATATCATACCATAGCATACAGTATTTGTGTTTCTCTTTCTGACTTACTTCACTTAATATAATCTCTAGTTGCATCCATGTTGCTGCAAATGGCATTGTTTCATTATTTTTAACAGGTGAGTAGTATTCCATTTTATTTATGTACCACATCTTTATCCATTTATCTGTTGATGGACATTTAGGTTGCTTCTATATTTTCATGATTGTGAATAGTGCTACTATGCATCATGTATCATTTTGCATGTACCATTTTCAGTTATAGTTTTGCACATGAATATATGCACATGAGTGTGATTACTGGCTTATATGGTAGTTATATTTTTTAGTTTACTGAGGAAGTTCTATACTATTTTCCATAGTGGCTGCACCAACTTACAGTCCCACCAACAGTGTGGGAGGGTTCCCTTTTCTCCACACCTTCTCCAGCATTTGTTATTTGTAGACATTTTAATGATAGCCATTTTTCATTTTAATATCTCTAATATTAATAATTGGGGCTTCTCTGGTGGCTCAGATGGAAAAGAATCCACCGTAATGCAGGAGACCCCAGTTCGATATCTGGGTCAGGAAGATCCCCTGGAGAAGAAGATGGCATCCCATTCCAGTTTTCTTGCCTGGAGAATCCCATGGACAGAGAAGCCTAGCAGGCTACACAGTCCTTGGAATTGCAAAGAGCTGCACATGACTGAGTGACTAACATTATATTAATATTAATAATTAGTGATGTCAGGCATCTTTTCATGTGCCTACTGTCTTCTTTGGAGAAGTGTCTATTAAGATCTTTTGCCCATTTTTCAATTGTGTTGGTTTTGTTTGTTTGTTTGTTGTTGATTTGTATGAGCTATTTGTATATTTTGGGGATTAAGCCCTCATCAATCACATAATTTGCAAATATTTTTTCCCATTCTGTACCTGGTCTTTTCATTTTGTTTATGGTTAGCAAAAGCTTGTAAGTTTGATTAGGTCCCATTTGTTTATTTTTATTTCTGTTGCCTTGGGAGACTGACCTAAGAAAGCATTGATATGATTTATGTCAGAGAATGTTTTGCTTATGCTCTCTTCTAGGAGATTTATGGTGACATCTCTTTTGTCTAAGTCTTTAAAAACCATTTTCAGTTTACTTTTGTTCATGGTGTGAGGATGTGTTCTAATTTCATTGATTTAAATGCAGCTACAATGGCCAGTTAATCTTCATTAGCACAAATTTTTGATCCATGAATTTTCATTTGTTATCATATACTTGGTACATCTCTCTTCAAAATACCCTATTTGATAGTTTCCATCAAGTATCACCTTTTAAAGCACCAAATAAATATCATTGACGTATTTATCTTTTGTATAAAAAGTGAGACATTACATTAATACTGTCTTCTTTCATTTTTGATGCCTTTCATATGAAAGACTCAGGAAACATCTGAAATCTACTGAATTCCTGGCTTAACATTTAGTAAACACAGAACTGTGTGCCATTCACTGAATTTTTTCATTCATACTGGAGAATTCTAATTTAGAAATTTAGTCGCAGGTTTACTGGCTAAAAGTGATTGGTCATCCTATTAGCAACCACATGGTCACATTAACTTGAATGAAAATAGTGGGATAAATGCTGACGTGTATAATTTATCTTGTAATAATTTGTTAAGAATCATTTTCCAAAAAAAAAAGAATAATTTTTCAAAATGCATTTTGATTCAATTAAAACCCAATTCAACTTATTTTATTTCATGTATACTAATTTATTCATGTATAATTATCTTAGTTTTTTAATTAAATATATATATATATATAAACTCAGGATAAGGGAAGTATCAGGTTGTGAGAATGTAGAATCACAAATGTGCTCTGAAATCTCTAGTTATCACTGGATTCCATATCCATGGTACCAAAAATAATGACAAAGGCTAATGATAACCAAGCTGATGGCATTCAGTTTCTCCTTTTCCTTCAATAATTCTTATTATTGCTAAGATTCAAAAATGTAAGCTGTGTATAAGCACTTTGCAGTGTTGTTAGAACCATACATAGCAGTGTATAATTAAGGTTCTATTATTTATTTTACTTGCATCATAAAATATTTATAAAATATAAATTTGGAAAGCATTTTAATTGTTGCCTTTTATGAATGTTATGTTTTTAGAGTAGCAAAGAACTATATAGTCACATCTTTCTATGCATAAAAGTATGTTATATATAAGTAATGAATACTAAAGGATAGATTGATTATGACCAGCATGGTATTATGAAATATCAATGAAATCCCTGTCTTAGTGACATTCTGTTTTCTAGAAAGGTTTTAAAAAATCTGCTTGTTCTCCTCATACTTAGAGCACCAGGATATCAGTAAATTTAATTTTTCAAACTTAATTAAAAGCAAAATTTAGAGTGCGTGTGTGAGTGTGTGTCGGTGTCTGTGTGCATGTGTTCAGTTGTGTCTGACTCTTTGTGATACCTGGACTATTTTGTGATACCTGGACTATAGCCTGCCAGGCTCCTCTGTCCATGGAATTTTCTAGGCAAGAATACAGAAGAAGATTGCCATTTCTTACTCCAGGGTATCTTTGCAACCCAGGGATTGAACCCACGCCTGTTGTGTCTCCTACAGTGGCAGGCAGATTCTTTACCAACTGTGCCACCTAGAAAGCCTCAAACTTTATTAGATATTATATTCATCTCTGAATGAGAATTCATACTTATGTATCTAAAATAGCTCAAAACTGCATATCAGTCTTAACCCTGCAATACATACCTTTGAGAATATTTTCTGATGAACCCAGAACAAAGGAATCTATCAGTATTTCCTACATTATCTATTCTGATACTTAGGTGTAAAAATATAACCATTCTTCATTAACCTTGGTTTATTCATGGAAATAAGCAATAAAATATTTTTATGACCTCTAGAACATCATGCTGAGCAAAGAGATGGAATTACTTATTAATATCAGCATTTGAATCATAATTAATGGCACTGACTTTTAAATGATATTGTGCATTTTAGAGAATTTAAGCACTTTTCCTACAGTACATTATTCTTTATATATGTGTTTTATTCTGCATTAAATTCTTTTTTCCACCTCAATTTTTTTTTAAAAAATAATAGCTAAATGTTATTATTATTTTGTTAAATTAATTGGCCCAATCATCATAGGTAGCATAGAATAGAACTTTTACACACTATGACAGATTGTTCAGAATATCATGACAAGCTCACACATGCACACGCATATATTGTCCACATATTTAGTTTGTACACATTGCTTTGGCCATGTCCTGTTCACTTAATATAGCTTGAAAATTAAATCTACTTTGGTATCTATATTAGCTTAAATAATTTTCAATGATATATTTTATTCCATCAGATAAAAGTAAATAATTGTTTCTTCACTTTTAAATGTAAATAACTATTTATATTTATTCTAAATTTTGTTCTGTTTCTATCACTGTCAGCACAGATGTCATTGTACACATGGTATTTCATGTATGAGAAATTGTCTGATACATTCTCACAATTTAATGACAAAATACCTCCAAAGAGATTGAGTCATTTACTCTTGTCTTAACCATGTCTAAGAATGTTTCCTTCAGTTGTGGCCAATGTTGTGTGTTATCAAATATTTGCTACTGAGAACGATGTAGGAAAATGCATACTGTAATTTCAAACATTATTTCTCTTAAATATGGAGATTTAGTTCCATATGTTGAGAAATGTTTGTCTTTTTTTGCCAATTATCTGATTATTGTCTGCCTATTTTTCAAATTAGGTTCCATATATTCATTCTTGTAAAAGCTATACTTGTAATGCATAGATTACAACACAACATTCCTTAAGTGTCTGTGGGGTGTTGGTTCCAGGATGCCCCACAAAGATCAAAATCCACAGATTGATATCTCTTATTTTAAAACGAAGTAATACATTCAGATGTACTCACCTGTGGCTTGTTTGAATTCATGGATAGGGAACTGTGGATACAGAGCCCTGACTATACTCAATTTCATTCTTTCAATCAACCAAGAAATTAAAGGCACTTGAAAAGTCATACTTTATTTTTTATGATATTTGAATTTTTGGAGTAAACAAACACAAAATGCCCTGTAAGTGGGATTTGGTTGATTACCTCTTGGGCTTTCCTGATAGCTCAGTTGGTAAAGAATCCACCTGCAATTCAGGAAACCCCTGTTTGATTCCTAGGTCAGGAAGACCTGCTGGAGAAGGAATATGCTACCCACTCCAGTATTCTTGGGCTTCCTTTGTGGCTCAGCTGGTAAAGAATCCATCTGCAAAGAGGGACACCTGGGTTCGATCCCTGGGTTGGCAAGATCCTCTGGAGAAGAGAAAGGCTACCCACTCCAGTATTCTGGCCTGGAGAATTCCATGGACTATACAGTCCATGGGGTCACAAAGAGTTGGACACAACTCTTTGGACGACAGCACACCAAGCTTTGCTGTCTTACACTATCTCCCAGAGTTTCCTTGAACTCATGTCCATTGAGTCAGTGATGCCATCCAACTATTTCATTCTCTGTCGCCCCTTTCTCCTCCTGCCCTCAATCTTTCTCAGCATCAGGGTCTTTTCTAGTGAGTTGGCATCAGATGGCCAAAGTATTGAAGCATCAGCATCAGTCCTTCCAATTAATAGTCAGTGTTGATTTTCTTTAGAATTGACTGGTTTGACTTCCTTGCAGTTCAAGGGACTCTCCAGAGTTTTTTCTAGAACCACAATTTGAAAGCATCAGTTCTTTGGCACTTAGCCTTCTTTATGGTCTAATTCTCACATTGATACGTGATTATTGGAAAAACCATAGCTTTGAAAATACAGACCTTTGTCAGCAAAGTGGTATCTCTGATTTTTAATAGACTGTATAGGTTGCCATAGCTTTTCTTCCAAGAAGCAAGTATCTTTTAATTTCATGGCTGCAGTCACCATCTGCAGTGATTTTGTAGCCCAAGAAAATAAAATCTGCCACTATTTCTATTTATCCCCCATCTATTAGTCTTCACTTGGGGATATATTATTCTTTGATTTGTCTTTCTTTGCTTAGAAATCTATAAAAGACATTCTTTCTTCAATAATGATAAATTTGTAGGTAAACACTGGTTGCCAGAAGAAAAACAAAACCCAGGAATATTAAATATAAATTTAACAAAATATAAACACAACTGTATGAAAAAAATTAATATGAAAATTCAAAAAAGAATAGAAATGAAGACCTAACTTTATGAGGAGAAATACATAATGTTATAAAAATCAATGGGCTTCCCTGATAGCTCAGTTGGTAAAGAATCCACCTGTAATGCAGGAGACCCCAATTCAATTCCTGGGTCGGGAAGATCCTCTGAAGAAGGGATAGGCTACCCACTCCAGTATTCTTGGGCCTCCCTCATGGCTCTTCTGGTAAAGAGTCTACCTGCAATGATGATAAAAATCAAATCCTAATGACTTATGGTAACTTACTAGTGGCAGAGTGTTCATTTGATTTAACTTTCTGGTCATACAAGATAAATTTTATTTTTTAATAGTTAACAACTATATATTATGGAGATAATTACAGGAAATATTCTACAAAATAACTGTCTTTCTTACATTATTCCGTAATTCTTCTTTCTGGTAAAAATTCTATTTATTTTCGTACACAGTACTTGCATCCTAAAATTTATATGAAAAAATAAAGAACAATTAATAGGCAAGATGAATTTGATTAAGAAGAAAGGGAGAAAAGAAAAATGGTTCTAACAAATAGTTAAAAATATTATAAAGTTATAATAATTTAAAATGTGACATTTGCTAAATGGAAAAATGAATAATTATATAAACACAAGCCATAAATATTCCCATGTATGGAACAATGGGAAAATAATAAATGATTTTGGAAAATTTGCTATTTATGATGTAAACATAAAAAATAGAACTTTAGAAATGTATAAACCTGGAATTTATAACTTAAATGCAAAAGAATGTACAAAATGTATAAAAATAATGTTAAAGTTTGTTTATAAAAGATGTAAGTATTATCTTTCCATATTGACCTATATTTACAAGATAACTCGAGAAAGTAAGCAAAAAGCTAACAGTTTTTCTACTTCTTACAAGGTATAGTATTTTAACCAGTGGAGTACAAGTGTAGGAATGGTCATCTTGTATATAGTTTTTATTTTTAATATTTTTAAATCTAGCTAATAAATGTTCAGCAAATGAATACAAAATATTAGGAAACACAAGAGGGATATCTTAATACTATTGGAGAGAAAAGGTTTATTGATGAAAATATATGAAACTAGAAAAAAAATATGAGTTTAAAGGATAATATACTTAAGGATAAATATGGAATTTACTTAGTAATGGTTGATGATTTTGTTAATTGGCAGTCACTAGGCTGAAGAAAATAATTCACCTGTGTTCATGCTAAGTCACGTCAGTAGTTTCCGACTGTTTGCGACCCTAAGGACTCATAGCCTTCCAGGCTCCTTTGTCAATGGGATTCTCCAAGCAAGAATACTGGAGTGGGTTGCCTTCCTTACTCCAGGGGATCTTCCTGACCCAGGGATACAAACTCCATCTCTTCTGTCTTCTGCATTGGCATCACCTGGGAAGCCCAAATTAACTCACATGAGTCAGTTAGTTCAGTCGCTCAGTCGAGTCCGACTCTTTGCGACCCCATGAATCACAGCACACCAGGCCTCCCTGTCCATCACCAACTCCTGGAGTTCACTCAGACTCACGTCCATTGAGTCAGTGATGCCATACAGCCATCTCATCCTCTGTCATCCCCTTCTCCTCCTGCCCCCAATCCCTCCCAGCATCAGAGTTTTTTCCAATGAGTCAATTCTTCACATGAGGTGGCAAAAGTACTGGAGTTTCAGCTTCAGCATCATTCCTTCCAAAGAAATCCCAGGGCTGATCTCCTTCAGAATGGACCAGTTGGATCTCCTTGCAGTCCAAGGGACTCTCAAGAGTCTTCTCCAACACCACAGTTCAAAAGCATCAATTCTTTGGCGCTCAGCTTTCTTCACAGTCCAACTCTCACATCCATACATGACCACTGGGAAAACCATAGCTTTAACTAGACAAGACCTTTGTTGGCAAAGTAATGTCTCTGCTTTTCAACGTGATATCTAGGTTGGTCATAACTTTTCTTCCAAGGAGTAAGCGTCTTTTAATTTCATGGCTGCAGTCACCATCTGCAGTGATTTGGAGCCCCCAAAAATAAAGTCTGACACTTTTTCCACTGTTTCCCCATCTATTTGCCATGAAGTGATGGGACCAGATGCCATGATCTTCGTTTTCTGAATGTTGAACTTTAAGCCAACTTTTCACTCTCCACTTTCACATTCATCAAGAGGCTTTTGAGTTCCTCTTCACTTTCTGCCATAATGGTGGTGTCATCTGCATATCTGAGGTTATTGATATTTCTCCTGGCAATCTTGATTCCAGCTTGTGCTTCTTCCAGCCCAGCGTTTCTCATGATGTACTCTGCATAGAAGTTAAATAAGCAGGGTGACAATATACAGCCTTGACGTACTCCTTTTCCTATTTGGAACCAGTCTGTTGTTCCATGTCCAGTTCTAAGTGTTGCTTCCTGACCTGCATATAGGTTTCTCAAGAGGCGGGTCAGGTGGTCTGGTATTCTCATCTCTTTCAGAATTTTCCACAGTTTATTGTGATCCACACAGTCAAAGGCTTTGGCATAGTCAATAAAGCAGAAATAGATGCTTTTCTGGAATGCTTTTGCTTTTTCCATGATCCAGCAGATATTGGCAATTTGATCTCTGGTTCCTCTGCCTTTTCTAAAAACAGCTTGAACATCTGGAAGTTCACAGTTAACGTATTGCTGAAGCCTGGTTTAGAGAATTTTGAGCATTACTCTACTTGCATGTGAGATGAGTGCAATTGTGCAGTAGTTTGAGCATTCTTTGGCATTGCCTTTCTTTGGGATTGGAATGAACACTGACCTTTTCCAGTCCTGTGGCCACTGCTGAGTTTTCCAAATGTGCTGGCATATTGAGTGCAGCACATTCACAGCATCATCTTTCAGGTTTGGAATAGCTCAACTGGAACTCCATCACCTCCACTAGCTTTGTTCGTAGTGATGCTTTCTAAGGCCCACTTGACTTCACATTCCAGGATGTCTGGCTCCAGGTGAGTGATCATACTATCATGACTATCTTGGTCATGAAGATCTTTTTTGTACAGTTCTTCTGTGTATTCTTGCCACCTCCTTTTAATATCTTCTGGTTCTGTTAGGTCCATACCATTTCTGTCCTTTATCGAGCCCATCTTTGCATGATATATTCCCTTAGTATCTCTGGTTTTCTTGAAGAGATCTCTAGTCTTTCCCATTCTGTTGTTTGCCACATACGTCTTCTTAATTAGTTCTCCTGGGAAGCATAGCATCCACTCAGCTTCTTTACACTGTCTTTCAAACACTATCCCAAAGTTTGGTTGATTTCTATCATTTTTTTCCTTTATGTTAACATAAGGTTTTTTCAAAAAAAGAACTACAACCTAAAGTGCATCAAATTCTCAGAGGATTTGTCCTGCAGTTGGGCAAAACAACTCTATGAAAAATGCTCTATGAAAAATGCATAGCCATGTTTTTTTTTTTTTAATTTAACAAATTTATATAACAAATTGCTTCAAAATGAGGAATGATTTTTTTCTAAGATTATGAGAATAGATTTTATGCACAACAGACCAGAACACTTCATAATCTGCCAACAGTGCTAATTATATGATCAGGGAACCTGTAATTGTTATTAGCTATATAAACCCCTGAGTAGTATTTCAGGTAATGAAGAGCAACCATAGGACATCAGAAAAATGAGGATCATTTTTCAATAAAGCAGTGAAGTATGTGGCATGTGTATTATAGATTCTTAGAAGCTGTAAATAGTGGACACAACTATATCAACACTCATTTGTCTTGTGAATGACAGTGATTGAAGTAGCTCGGTGCACCTTAATATCTTCCAAAATTTGATAAATGTCTGAGCTTATAATATCCATTCTGTTTGTAAAAGTACTTCAATGATGTCCCTCACCAATATTTAGAATGTCATACGAAAACTTCTTGGCCTGTTCTACTTATTCCATCCTGTATTTCCCCTTGTGTATAGTAGCCTGTCAAATATCTTGATAACTTTACCATATGACTTCTCCTGTATGAAATATTATTCTAGTGTAAGGGACAACCAGCTTGTTTATAAGAGCAATGGAACCTTTAGAATTTCAGGAAGAACACCACCACCAAAAACCTTTCAAAGATAATGTGCTTCAGAACTTTTCAAATTACTTTTCTCAGGTACCTAGGGTTTTCCAAAAACCACAATAGAGGGACATCCTTAAAGGAGTAGGAATGAAAATAGACTGTTAGGTAACGATGTCTGTGTCCCTCTCCTACTACCCAAACATGTACACATGCCTGCTTTATCAAGAGATTCTTTGTATTTATGTTTTTATAATAATCTGTAATAATATCATTTCTTTCATCCAAGAATTCCTGTATTAATAATCTGAATAACAGGGAGCCTTAGTTCAGTCTCAGACACTGTATTTAAGGTCTTTACATCTATTACTTCATTTGGCCTTGCAAGAATCCTACAAAGTAGGTTGTTATCCTCAGGTTTAAAATGGTAAAATTAAGACCCAGTGATACACAGTAACTTGTTAGTGGCAGAAAGTTTTAATTTTATTGAATTTCCTGAGTATGCATAGTAAATTTCTATTTTTTCATTATTAACAGTAATACATTGTACAGATGACTACAGGAGTCTTTTTTTTTAACTTTACAATATTGTATTGGTTTTGCCATATATCAAAATGAATCTGCCACAGGTATATATGTGTTCCCCATCCTGAACCCTCCTCCCTCCTCCCTCCCCATACCATCCCTCTGGGTCGTCCCAGTGCCCCAGCCCCAAGCATCCTGTATCCTGCATCAAACCTGGACTGGTGATTCATTTCTTATATGATATTA
>NW_011495013.1:5399568-5406682 GCF_000754665.1 Bison bison bison
AGCCCTCCTCCCTCCCCATACCATCCCTCTGGGTCGTCCCAGTGCCCCAGCCCCAAGCATCCTGTATCCTGCATCAAACCTGGACTGGTGATTCATTTCTTATATGATATTACACATGTTTCAATGCCACTCTCCCAAACCCCACCCTCTCCCTCTCCCACAGAGTCCAAAAGACCGTTCTGTATATCTGTGTCTCTTTTGCTGTCTCGCATACAGGGTTATCATTACCATCTTTCTAAATTCCATATATATGCATTAGTATACTGTATTAGTGTTTTTCTTTCTGGCTTACTTCACTCTGTATAATAGGCTCCAGTTTCATCCACCTCATTAGAACTGATTCAAATGTGTTCTTTTTAATGGCTGAGTAATACTCCATTGTGTATATGTACCACTGCTTTCTTATCCATTCATCTGCTGATGGACATCTAGGTTGCTTCCATGTCCTGGCTATTATAAACAGTGCTGTGATGAACATTGGGGTACACGTGTCTCTTTCAATTCTGGTTAAGATACCTGCCTATTTTACATTATCACTGATGTTCAGATCCCATCATCCATGATATTATAAAATAAACAGAAAATGAAACTCCTTAAACGAATTTAATGATGTTTAAAATAGCTATATAATTTAACTTGTCAAAAATCGATTGCTTGGTTAAGAGGAGAATCATAAGTTGAGGATGGGAAAACTGTTGTGTTCTTTTCCAAGATAAAGAAAGGGCTTATTTGAACTTTCTCAGAAAATTTAGAAGTTTTGCTAGGATAACTCTCTCCTAATCTCTTCCTCCTTTATTTTGTCTCTTTATCATTTGCTTTACTACTTTTCTGTATTCCTTTCACTTTCATGTCTCTGTTTTTCCCTCTCTTCTCCCCGTCATTTTCTTATCCTCTTTCTTTTCTCTTCTTTCTTCACCCCTTGTTTTCCTTATGTTATCGGACAGGAAATGGTCAAAAGGATGTAAATTATTTAGGTCCAAGATCTGATAGATTACAGTCACCTTTATTAGCAGAGGTCACCTCAATTCTTGGTTGCTAAGCATTAGAGAACCAGCAGGAAAGGGTTCCATACTAGGATGGTTTAGGCAGAAGCATATTGGTCTAAAGTTATATATGAGATCTTGGAGGAGAGATTGAACAATTCTGAAACAAGAAAACAAAGGTTGTTCTTCCTTTTCCTTTCATTTATTTATTCTACAGATATTTTGAGAGGTATGGGGTGAACAGAACAGTTATGCCCTTATGGAAAATGTATCATACTACTGTTAATACTTAGGTAATAACTGACAGTCTTTTAGAGCCCATTTGAGACATCAGATGTGTCGTTTCATTTAATATTAACTACTTCTTACATATTCTAAGTGTGTTGTGTTGTCACGTGTAGCTGAGAAACCAGTGGGTATAGTTAAAAGTATGCTTTTTCTTTGACATATTGCTCTAAGCCTGTACTATCTAATTCAGGAGCTACTAGTCACATGTGGCTAAAACATGTATAAAATATGGCTAGTTCAAATGGAAATGTGCTGTTAAAAAAAAGATGGTCTCAAAGATTTAGTATGAAGCAAAATGTATTTCATTCATTCATTTTATGCTGATATTTTATATAAAGGTTTAAATATAAAGACATAAATTTGTTATTAAAATAGTTTCTTCTGTTTCTCTTTAGTATTTTTTAACATAATTACTAAAAATTCAAAATGACATATTTGGCTCATATTGTACTTCTACACAGCACTGCTCTAACAAAAGCTTATATTACCTTTTCTATTTTGGACCTCTTAGATCCCTGTAGTAAAACATTATTATCATCTATATCTATGCATGAAAAAATTGTCTTTGCATAGAAAATTGCCAAAGAAATGTTAAGGTCTGAGCATTTCTGCATTTATTTATGTCCTTAAATGATACTGGTAGATTAGACAAGCGTGATTTCCCTTATAGAAGCAATTTTGCAATTCTTCAAGTAGAAAGCTTACTGAAGTGGAAAGGAATCTAAATCTCATTATGCATTCTACAGGCTGTCATTTAAGGACATGATGCATACCGGTCTATAGTTCTCCAGGGAATATTTCAGCCTTTCATTTAAAATGATTCAATTTAGTACAGAGCAATCTAATACATATTAGTTACATTTTTCACAATTTTAAGTTGCAATTTTCCAGACCCCACCCCACCCTGTGGGTTTCTCTTTAGCTTATTATCAATCAAGAACAAATGGTACAAGGAGTACATTTTGTTTGTAAGAATGAGTCAAATTTTCTCCCCAAGTGGCTGTATCATTTTGGATTCCCACCAGTGAGAGTACCTGTTCTACTTCCTTGTCAGCATGTTGAACATTTTAAACATGCTCATTTGTCATCTGTGTATATTAATTAGTGAGGTGTCTCCCCAAATATATTGCCCTCTTTTGACTATTTTCAATTTCATTGATTTCTTATTTTCAATTTCATTAATTTTTGCCTGAATTTTTATTATTTCTTCTATTTACTTTCAGCTTAAATTGAACTCTTTCTTTAGTTTCCTAAGGTAAAAGCTTGTATTATTTATTGTATATTTTTATTCATTTCTAATTTATGCATTCAATGCTATAAATTTACCTCTTAGCACTATTTTTGCTAATTCTATCATTTGACTTGTATTTTCTCTTACATCTTGTTCAGTTTTTTAAATTTCCCTTAAGGTTTCTTCTTTAGTCCATGTGGCTGAGAAGTGTATTGTTTGCTTCCCAGAATAGTTTGGAATTTTTTCAGCTACACTTCTGTTACTGATTTATAATTGAATTCCATTGAGACTTCCCAACATACTTTGTGTGATCTATTGTTTTAAAATTTTGGTATGTTTTATACTCAGACATAGTCTATCTTGGTAAATGTTCCATGTGAACCTGCTGTTGTTGAATTAAGTAATATATAAATGTCAATTAAATTCAGTTAATTGGTGATCCTTTTCTGGTCAACACTAGCCTTCCAATGTTTGGCATGATTTATCCATCAATTGGGATTCCCAAATGGCTCAGCAGGTAAAGAATCAGCCTGCAGTGCAGAAGACACAGGAGATGGGAGTTTGATCCTTGGGTCGGGGAGATCCTGTAAAGGAGGAAATGGCCACCCACTTTAGTATTCTTGCCTGAAAATTTGCATGGACAGAGGAGCCTGGCAGGCTATAGTCCAAAGGGTCGCAAAAAATTGAACACAACTGAGCAAAGCACGCATCCATCATTTAGTGAAAGAGATGTTGAAGTTTCCAAATAGTATAATTTTTCTATTTCTCTTTGTTATTATGTTAGTAGTTGCCGCACACATTTTGATGTTTTGTTTAGATGTATACATATGAAGGGTTGTTATGTCTTCTTGGAAAATTGACTAATTTGTCTTCATGTAATGGTCTTCTGCCACTACCAGTGGTCTTCTTTATCCATAATATGTTCCCTTGTTCAGAAATCTGCCTAAACAGAAATTAGTGAATCTATCTGAGCTTTGTTTTGATTAGTATTAGCATTGTATGTCTTTCTCCAACCTTTTACTTTTAACTGATGTGTCTTTATATTTAAACTAGGTTTCTTGAAAACCACATATAGTTCATTTTTTTTAACTACTCTGATAGTCTGTCTTTCAGTGGGTGTACTTAGACCATTCACATTAAAGTTATATTGATAAGTTATATTAATATTTACATTAAATATTAATATTTACATTATTTGTAACTTTTCTATTCCATGCACTTGTAATTTGTGTATTTTCTTCCCTTCTTTTTCTGCCTTCTCTGATTACTTGAGCATTTTACCTTTTTCCATTTTCTCTCTTCTTTTAGAATGTGAATTACACTTCTTAAAAAGCTGTTTAGTGATTGCCCTAAAGTTTTCGATAAACATTTAGGCTAATCTAAGTTCACTTTTAAATAACACTATACAGCTTCATGAATAATGCAAAGACTTTATAGCAGGTTAATTTCAGTTTTCCTCTCCTGTACCTTGTGATATCAGTGTCTCTGATTTCACTTAGTGATATCCTATAATCACTCAACATGTAGTTACTATTATGACTAAAAAGCTATTAGATTTTTAAAAAGAAGATTTTATTTTGCTTTATTTTTCTCTAGTATTCTTTCTTTACATGCCTAGATTTATTTATCAAATTTCTGATCTGTATGTATATTCTTTTTTTTTTCTGAAGAATTTTTAAAATTTCTTGCTCTTAGGTACATCAACTGATGATTACTTCACTCAGTATTTATCTGAGAAATTATTTCTCCTCCTTTTTTGAAGAATGATATCATTGAGTACAGAAAATAGTTTGGTAGTTTTTTGTTTTGTTTTTAACACTTCAAACATTTCACTCTACTCTTTTCTTACACTTAAGGTTTTTGATAAGGAATTACTATAATTCATAACTTTGTTCCCCTATAGGAATGATGCTTTTTTTTCTGGTTTCTTTTAATAATTTATCTTTTCTTTTTATTCGAGTATGATACCCTTAGGTATATATATTTTTTGGTATTTATTCCACTTGATGCTCTCTGAGCTTACTGAAACTGTGCTTTGGTGTCCACTGATAATTGGAGAACATTCTCAGGTTTTATTGTGTGAAATATTTATTTTTATTCTCTTTCTGTTCTCTACTATTACAAGTGCCTGTTTGTTACCTCTTTCAAAATTGTACAACAATTTTAGGGTATTTTGCTTTAAGTAATTTTATTATTGCCAAACTTCAGTTTGGAAAGTTTGTATTGACATATCTTCATATTCCCTGATTTCTTCCTCAGTTGTAACCAGTCTTCTGATTAGTCTATCAAAGACATATTTAACATCTGTTAGAGTTTTTGACTTCTGGAGTTTATATCTCTTTGCTTAAACTAACGACCTATTCTTGTATACTACTTACTCTTTTGCTTAGTGCTCTAATTTATTTTAAAATTTCCGGTAATTCCAAACTCTTGTATCATAGCCAAGTCTGTTTTATATTTCCAGACTGTGTTTTTTCTACATTTCATCATGCCTTGAAATTTTTGTTGTTGTTTTTGTTGTTAAAAGCTACACAGCTGCTCTGCTGCTAAGTCACTTCAGTCGTGTCCAACTCTTAGCGACCCCACTAGATGGTATCAATAAACCTGAGGAAGAAGCACAAGTTCACCAACAATGAGGTTCCAGCTGAAGTCTCAGCCAATCATATTGAAAGCTTTGGAGGCAGGATGTCTCTTTAACTGGAGCAATAAATTTGAATATTTATATTATCACATCAATCTGTAACTGTGACCAGTTCCTTGAGAGGTAATATAGCCTTAAGCAAGGCAGATCTAAGTGAAAGATAGAAATTCCCTGTGAGGGAAAGAGATTGGAGACCAGTTCAGTTGAGTTCAGTCTCTCAGTCGTGTCCGACTCTTTGCGACCCCGTGAACCGCAGCAGGCCAGGCCTCCCTGTCCATCACCAACCCCCAGAGTCCATCCAAATCCATGTTCATTGTGTCCATGATGCCATCCAACCATCTCATCCTCTGTCATCCCCTTCTCCTCCTGCTCTCAATCTTTCCCAGCATCAGGGTCTTTTCAAATGGCTTAGCTCTCCACATCGGGTGACCAAAGGATTGCAGTTTCAGCTTCAACATCAGTCCTTCCAATGAACACCCAGGACTGATCTCCTTTAGGATGGACTGGTTGGAGACTTCAAGAGTAGACCATTAGTCCCGAGGGGGATATCAGAGAGAAATATGACAGTATCTGTTATATATTTTTGTGTATCCTGTTTCCTTTCAGCCAAACACTCCCTCCTACCCCTCACGATTCCTTGATCAGATTAATCTCTATTCATTCTCTATGACCTCAGTTCTTGGTGGGCTTCCTTTCACATACTTCAACAGTATAACACAAGATTCCTAATCCTAGAATTTACTGAACAATGTAAAGATTGTCTTTTAAGGATCTGTGGAAACATGAATTGCCTTTTTTGACTTTAATGTTCCCAGAACTCCAAATAGTGTCTGACAGTACTTGATACAAAATGAGTATATATTTCAGAGTGAATAAATGTCACATTTATTTTCATATTTTACTGAGTTCTAAATATTCTGGAAAATCACCCAAAATCAGAAAAATAAGTTAGAGATAACAAGAGAGTGGTAAGAATCTTAATTGAATGCGCTTTCCAAAAGTTTTCAGTTAATATCTATTTCTAAATATTACTGGCCAAGAATTTCAAATTTCTTCCTGTACCAGATTCTGGGCCTTCTATCAGCAATATCTTAGTCAATACATATTCTATTTAACTATATGTAGATTACTTTGGCTGTATCAATTCTATCATATAATTTATTAAGCTGAGGTGAAACATTAGTAAAGTCATGAATCAGTGCTTAACTTGGTTTTTTCCTTTTTCTGTTTCCATTATGAATATTAGTCACTTACTTAGGTTACTGTTTCCTTTATATGTATCTATCATAGAGTAATAATATAGTTTATATACAGTAATATACAAAACTACCTTGGGTGTCCAAGCCCATGATGAAATTATACATTCTTATGAAGTTCAAGACATATTTTTTGCACATAGATGATACTGTAGATGTTGAGGGCAAGTTTAAAACTAACTTAGACAAAAAGCAGCATAAATGAAAAATGGTATCCTCTACTTAAGAGCATAATATGTGTTCGTTTTCTATGAAATATGACTAGCTAGATATATATGCACATGTAGCCAGAACTAGGATAATTATTATAAATTGAACATGTTGAAGAACTGTACAAAAAAGATCTTCACGACCCAGATATTCACGATGGTGTGATCACTGACCTGGAGCCAGACATCTTGGAATGTGAAGTCAAGTGGGCCTTAGAAAGCATCACTATGAACAAAGCTAGCAGAGGTGATAGAATTCCAGTTGAGCTATTCCAAATCCTGAAAGATGATGCTGTGAAAGTGCTGCACTCAATATGCCAGCAAATTTTGAAAACTCAGCTCTGGCCACAGGACTGGAAAAGGTCAGTTTTCATTCCAATCCCAAAGAAAGGCAATGCCAAAGAACACTCAAACTACCACACAATTGCACTCATCTCACACGCTAGTAAAGTAATGCTCAAAATGCTCCAAGCCAGGCTTCAGCAATATGTGAACCGTGAACTTCC
>NW_011495013.1:5407731-5411160 GCF_000754665.1 Bison bison bison
TGGGGGCAGGAGGAGAAGGGGACAACAGAGGATGAGATGGCTGGATGGCATCACTGACTCCATGGACGTAAGTCTAAGTGAACTCCGGGAGTTGGTGATGGACAGGGAGGCCTGGCATGCTGCTTTTCATGGGGTCACAGAGTCGGACATGACTGAGCGACTGATCTGATCTGATCTGATCTGAACATGCTAACTGATTATTAATTTTCTGAAGAGTTAAACCATGTTTGACAGTCTACTCATACCAAAACCTGTCAAAGCACCTACACACTTATAAACTGTTTGTGGTTAAATTTTAGGGATAAAAATCATTAACTTAAATGGTAATCAGTGATTTACTGCAAATTGCCATTGTTATTTAATCACTATGACCTGTCCAACTCTTTTGGGACCCCTTGGAATTGCAAAAGAGTTGGAGCCCACTAAGCTCCTCTGTCCATGGGATTTCCCAGTCAAGAATAATGGGAATGGCAACCAGTGATTTCCTACAAATTATAATTATACTTAAATTTGTACATGGTCATCTAAATCCAAACATTGTCTTAAATTTCCAAGAATAGTGAACATATTACAGTTTAAAATATGTTTTTCTTTTTGACCAATAAAGAATTGCAAACAGTGTTCCCAAGCCTAATAGATTCTGCAAATGCTACATCTCCCAACATAGCCTCAGACATGCCTGTATATAATACAACTACATGCCAGCATCTACTCTCAGCTGGGAACACTTCTAAGCAATAACACTCCAGGCAGATGGCTATTTTAAATTGTTCCTTGATTCTTCCCTTGTAAATATAATTCTCTAATTCCCTTGACCCAGTTCCAACATTGCTGAACTGAGAATTGATCAGAGTGTCTTAGTAATCTAGAATTCAATGCATATAAATTGCCAACATAGAAATGATTTTATTCTTTTACCTTGCCCTGAGGTAACCTCATTATAAAATGTTCACTTTCCCATTCTCCTTGAATAATATCATTAGTATCCATAACTACCTAGTCTGCAGTCCAAAGGAACAGAATATGAGTAAGTTGGTAAGTCTGTAAGGCATTATATTAATGGGACATTATTCAAATGCAAAGTTAGACATGACAGCATCAGTGAAATATAGAGGCATTTCAAGGTTTTATTAAACCTTTAAAGATCATATTTTCTGGAAGTTTATGTTCAACAAAATTCATCCATCTACTGTAGTAGTACTCATTGCATCATTTTGTATAATTTATATTGACTATTACTTATTTGAAGTCTAGAAGTTATATATATATATATATTTCTCTATTTGCCTCTAGACTACTTAGAAGCATATATATGACCACGCATAGAAAGATTATGTAGTTTTATATAAATTCTATGGGATGATAAAGCCTAATGATAGGAATTAAAATGCAATAAAACCTCTATTCATGATATTCAACTAGCCAGATTTCTTCCTGAACTAGTATTTCCTGACTCACATTACTAATTAATGAGTGAATTCCTGTCAGTCATCCATGGCCATTAATGACTTTCCTTTAATAATATGAAATATTGAAATAATTTCTGGGCCAAATAAATATTATGTTTAGAAGAGATCTTGTTTTATGAGCATTTTAATGTATTTTAATTCTCTAAAACTTTCATGTCTCTGTACAATAGACATGAAAACTTGATTAACAAGTGTATTCATTTCTTATATGTTAAATAAATATAATGACAATGTCATAAATATCTTCAAAAGTTTCAAACCAAAGAAAAATAGGCAGGTTAAAAAAAGTCATAATAAACTTTTTATATATTGGGTATATTATCTATTGCTTTTTTTGAAGCTATCTTTTAAAAAAAAATTACTTTATATTGCAAAATAATTGATTGGGGCTTCCTTGGGGGCTCAGACAGAAAGACTCTGCCTGCAGTGCAGGAAACCTGGGTTCAATCCCTGGATGAGGAATATCTCCTGCAGAAGGAAATGGCAATCCACTCCAGTATTCTTGTCTGGAAAATCCCATGGACAGAGGAGCCTGGTGGGCTACAGTCCATGGGATCACAAAGAGTCAGACATGCACTTCTATTTCACTTTCATAGTTGATTTACAATGTTGTGTTAGTTTCAAGTGTACAATAAAGAACTTCTCGACATATTCATAATATCTATTCTTTTCAAATTCTTTTCCCATATAGGTTATTACAGAATATGTTGTAGATTCCCTGTGCTATACAGTAGGTCCTTACTTATTATCTATTTTATAAATAATAATGTACCTATGTCTTGGAGCTGCCTTAAAGCTAATATTTGTGGCTTTTGTCCCAGGTCACATGCTTGGCATTTACCCTTATCTCTATCAATACTCAAAACAGTTCTCTGAATGACATCTATTTTTCTGTTTATTCATAGAAAACTAAAGTTTAGGGACTATATTTTATTTTACTAGTTTCACACACACAGTTCTACAAGTTGAATCAAAATGCATCTTACTTACAGATCTGTGCTGTTCACTAACGTGCTATGTACTATTTAAACTCATAACATGAACAGTTCAGTTTAATTAAATTATATTCTATTGAAAATTCAATAATTGAAAATTTTGTCACACACTGATACGTTTCGGGTGTAATAAAATTGAATGTGTTCTAAGCAATTCACATGTAAAATCAAGTCGTAATTTTTCTACCATTCCTTAGGCCAGTTCCTGGTGAAACATTAAAAGTTTTAGGTGAAGTGAAGTGATAGTTGCTCAGTGGTGTCCGACTCTTTGCGACCCCATGAATTGCAGCACGCCAGGCCTCCCTGTCCATCACAAACTCCCAGAGTTCACTCAAACTCATGTACATCGAGTCAGTAATGCAATCCAGCCATCTCATCCTCTGTCGTCCCTTCTCCTCCTGCCCCTAATCCCTCCCAGCATCAGAATCTTTTCCAATGAGTCAACTCTTTGCATGAGGTGGCCAAAGTACTGGAGTTTCAGCTTTAGCGTCAGTCCTTCCAAAGAACACCCAGGACTGATCTCCGTTAGAATGGATTGGTTGGATCTCGTTGCAGTCCAAGGGACTCTCAAGAGTCTTCTCCAACACCACAGTTCAAAAGCATCAATTCTAAGCACTCAGCTTTCTTCACAGTCCAACTCTCACATCCATACATGACCGCTGGAAAAACCATAGCCTTGATTAGACGGACCTTTTTTTGTCAAAGTAATGTCTCTGCTTTTTAACACGCTATCTAGGTTGGTCATAACTTGCCTCCCAAGAAGTAAACGTCTTTTAATTTCATGACTGCAGTCAGCGTCTGCAGTGATTTTGGAGCCCCAAAAAATAAAGTCTGACACTGTTTCCACTGTTTCCCCATCTATTGCCCATGAAGTGATGGGACCATATGCCATGATCTTCGTTTTCTGAATGTTGAACTTTAAGCCAAATTTTCACTCTCCTCTTTCACTTTCATCAAGAAACTCT
>NW_011495013.1:5411358-5420235 GCF_000754665.1 Bison bison bison
GGTATACAGCCTTGATGTACTCCTTTTCCTATTTGGAACCAATCTTTGTTCCATGTCCAGTTCTAACTGTTGCTTCCTGACCTGCATATAGGTTTCTCAAGAGGCAGGTCAGGTGTCTGGTATTCCCATCTCTTTCAGAATTTTCATGGACTATACCATCCATGGAATTTTCCAGGCCAGACTACTGAAATGGGTAACCTTTCCTTCTCCACAGGATCTTCCGAACACAGGGATTGAACCCAGGTCTCCCGCATTGCAGGCAGATTCTTTACCAGCTGAGCCACACAAACTAGTTTTTCTTGACCAGTAAGAACTTTATAATTTTTCCTTTATATTAGGAAAACGGAATAAAGTCTTCTAATAATACAGCTAGACATATATTTTGATTATGCTGAATAATAATTGTTGTACATTAAATAAGAATTTTTCTGTATATTAGATGTCCTACCTGATCTAAACACTATTCCTTTTTGTATGTATTAGAGTTCTTCCTTTTTGATTCTTGTCAGTATAGAATGAGTTAAAGTTTGTTACATTTTTCCTATTCAATGTTTTATTGGAATATTTTATTCTTTTATCATGTCAAACAATTTTATTAAGGGATTAATATTGTTACTGAGAAAATTTTGCATATTATAAAAATTTAAATACTGATATTATATTAAATACATAAATGTGCAAATTCTGTCCAATGGACATAAATGCTTAATTGTTTAGAAAGTCATGGTAAGAAAAACGGGGAGTTATAATTAAACTGAGGCAAAATTAGTCTATTTACCTGATAAATATTTATTTTTTAGCCTTCCATAAGTCAGACATATTTGTAGGTAAGTCAAAGATGAATAAAATTTTATACAAATTATAATTAAAATGCTGGTGTCCTGTGAAGAACTATGATGTGTCATAAGAACAAAGAGAAGTAGGACATGGTTGGTCAGGGACATTAGAGAAGGTTTGCCTTTAAAAGTGACATTGTAGTTGAATTTTGAATAATGACATATTTGTTCAGGGGACAAGAGTGTCACCATTGGGAGTGGTATTATAGTCCCTAGATCTATAAAATGACCTTATTCCTACATGTGCCTTTTATGGATATCTCAAACTATAAGCTTAGCATCGTCAGTGCCTTGATTCAGTCCTATGCCCACAAGACTTCAGTTCATTTCAGTCATTCAGTCGTGTCCGACTCTTTGCAACCCCATGAATTGCAGCATGCCAGGCCTCCATCACCAATTCCCAGAGTTCGCTCAGACTCACGTCCATCAAGTCAGTGATGCCATCCAGCAAGACTTAGAAACAAAAAAAAAATATTTGTTAAAGAACATAGAAAATATATGAAGTAATCATGAGAAGGATTAGAAAAAATGATGGGATCACAATTGAATCATTTTTATTTTCTGTTAAACTATTTGGAGAGTTATAAAATATTTACCTCTAAGTTTTTTAAAAACATAAAAATTAGGCAAAGCAAACATACAAATTAGGCAGTGCAAAAGTCAAGCTCCTTAGAGTAAACAAAATAATTTGAAATACGATGAAAATTCTAAGCATTGTAGTAACTTAGATTCCTGATGAAAGCAAGGAATATATTTCTAAAGGCTGCATTGTTATATTCATTTATGCTTTTCATGAGTGTTGGATAAGAAATGCCTACACTCTTCACGGCCTAATTCTTTAAATGCACTAATAACGAGCCCTTAGTAAGGAAACAGGCCAGTACTTTGCTTACAAGCCTAGTGGTAGTACCCAGGTTGTATAAACATCTGCAAGGCAGTTAAGCCTCATGGGACCTTAATTTTCTGATAAGGAAAACTCCATAATCAATCTACCTCATTGTTGTATCACATGTAATTCATGTAATCCTATGCATATATTTAAAGCATTATCCACATATAAAGTTGTGTTATCATCATCTCTGAAAACGTACTGAAGAATTTATCTGGTAGTTTTTTTGACATAGTCTACTATGTACCATTTCAGTTGTCCTCAAACTTCTCTGAAGTTGAATCTTTGCTGGTGAGAAGTTTCATCTTTATTATCTAAAACTGTAAACGATGCTATTTATTTTCCTGCACAAACAACAGCTTGCAAATTGAAACAAAGATAACAAAGAAAGAAAGTATGATAGGCTAAACAAACTCAAGGAAGGATTTTCTTTCCTAGAACTTGCAGAAGAAACAAGCCCTGCCCTAACATTGACATTAGACCAGAGAAACTGTTTTAGGACTTTTGTCCTCTAAACTCTTATAAGGGAAAACAATCTGTTCTGTTTTAATCCCTCAAGTTCATACAGCAGTTCTAGGAAATCATATAGGAAAGAAGGGAAGGGAGGACAGAAGGAAGGAGGGAGGAGAGAAAGAAAGAAAAGAGGAACGAGTCACAGTACCTGCTAATCTGAGAATAATATAGGCAAACCGTCAAAGAACAATTTCATGAACTTTTCTGGCTGATGACCAAGGGGTTACCTTGTAAACATCCCTTATATTTAAAATTGTTATGTATGCTATTTTAAGTTGTTTATACCTCTATAGGAAGAGAGATGATCAAGCCCATTTTATGTTTAAAAATGAAGTTCAAGCTATTGCTCGATGAAGTGGTATCTACAGAAACAGACTTCAAAATCTAATATAAGGGAAAAAAGAATATTTTCAGAGAGCAAAATACTAAAAACTAATGCTATTTTGGGGCTGTGCTCTCCTTTTTTCTTTTTTTTTTCTATTTGTACTCACTCAAAGTACATTTTGATCTTAACAAGTGTGAATTATTCACTAAAAGGCAGAACTCTCTTTGGAGTATGAAGAAGCTCTTCTTTTTTTGTTAATTTTAAAATGTCTGAAAGTATTTATCTTATTCTTTCCCTCAAGACATCCTTCTACCCAAACATACTATCCACCCTCAAAATTTCTATAATTTTGATATCATTAAGGCAAAGGCTATTTTTAACACATATGCTTTTAAAGCAATAGATTAACTGATATCATTGTAGAAAAGGTAAAGTTGGTATAGCTTTGCACTAAATGGAAAAGGTCCTTAGCTCTTAGGTAAAGATAAAATGTCTGCATCTTAGTGCACTGTTCACATAATTGGAGTAGCTTAATTAAAAGTTTGCTGAGCTCCTTATCTATGATAACCTATAGAGCATTACTTATCTTTTCTTTTTTAGAATAGAAAAGAAAACTGTGGTTTAAAATCAGTCTAGAATGATCTTATCTTAATTTTTTTTAAGTAATTTAGTTTTTTTTTTTTTTCTCATTTAATCCTACATGCAGGTATTAATGCCAACATTTCACAACTTTGATTTTACTAGGGGGCCTTCTTTCTATGCACAGATCATTATTATCATCACACAGATATTGCTTATTGTATTTAATTATATGCAAAACACTTTTCCCCAGTCTTTACACCCAGTTTACCAATAGGTAAATTTATTTTATAATTTTTATTTTACAACTGACAATATGGAGCATATTGGAGAATATTTGTTAGCATGCCCAATGTTATGTAGCTAATAAATAAGAGACAGTCTATCCGATAAGAGTAACTTCTCTGCAGCTGCCACTCTGAGTTCTGTAGTTTCTATTGTGACCTGGTGCAGGCAGAGGCAAAGGAAGAGTGGTGCCAGAGAGAGCGGCCATGGAGAAAGGGTGCGAGCAGCATGGATGAAGACGTCACACTGCATGAGCACAGGGGGGTTTCCAGGGAAGCAAGTAAGCAGTTTTACGGTGTAAAATGATTTACTAAGCAGCCAAGGCTACTTCTTTTAGCACTGTTCTTAAACCCAGAAGTACCCAAATGCTACAATAATTTTTTAAAAATTTCCCTTTTAAGGCCTTTTCAAGGGCGTCTTAATATGTTCACTAGCATCTTGGAAACAATGATTATTTGGAAGGAAAAACACACATAGTTTTGTAAAATATCTAAGAGGAGTGATGGGTAAGTAGTTTGTGTGGAGTTACCTCATGTTCTAATAGTAAGTCTATTGTTTTAGAAATATAATTTGTTTTTTTTTCGTAAATAGATTGTGTATGTATGTCATTGAATATACATTTTTAACAAATATTCTGTAACTCTCATAGCAGATTTTAAATGTTAAGTTGATTTGACCAGGTCATTTAGTTTTTATATTTTCACTATAATAACAATCCAAGGATAAAAACAATAGTATAAAAAAAATCCCCATCCATACACACACATACCACTCTCTTACCTGAATTATAAAATCTATGTTAAGAACATTACTGATACAACAGAAATAATACAAATCCCCTGTTTTTACAATACAAACATAATGACCATGATATGTACAGCACATTATACTATGCAAACATGTTGAGGTGCATAAATCATTTCATTGTCTTCAAAACATTACACTGCAAACAGAAAGGAATATTTCCTGATAATCATTCAGTGCTGAATGTGATAAAAGCTACAAGAAAATATGTATATAAATAAAATCTGCAGGCCCTAAAAGCCAGACCTATCAACCAAAAACTTCATTGAAAAGCAGGATTAAATATGTCAAAATATACAAACTCAGATGCAATGGTTCCTGGTTTCCAGAACTGTTAATTTTATGACTATGAAAAAGAGAAGGACCTTATGATCCTTGCCCCCACCCCATGTCCTCTGCCTGTTTTTTGTCTGTGGGGAAAAAAAAAGAGTAAGTTTAATCAAGGAAGTGAGAAAATGCAGAAACAAAAGCAGTTAAACAGGACAAGACAATAATAGTTTAGTTAGTAAACAAAGTCAGGGATCTTTAATCCTTGTCAAGACCTAAAGATAATATGAACCATATCTTGTGAGCTGGCTTATAGATACTAAAATCCTCACTTGGTAGAAGTTGACTATATGATGACTAGGCTGTAGCCAAGACATGTGTGTGCATGCTAAGCCACTTCAGTCGTACCTGAATCTTTGCCATCCTATGGACTGGAGCCGCCAGGCTCCTCTGTCCATGGGCTTCTCCAGGCAAGAATACTGGAGTAGGATGCCATGCCCTCCTCCAGGGGACTTTCCTGACCCAGGGATAGAACCCGTGTCTCATGTCTCCTGCAGGTTCATTACTACTAGCACCACCCAGGAAGCCCAGGCATGACATAAGCCCCCACAGTTCCAAGAACTTCCCTCAAAGCAATGGGAACAAAACAACCATGGAACTGAAGATTAACTGTACTTAAAACAAAAAAGAGAAAGCAATGGCATGGCACCCCACTCCAGCACTCTTGCCTGGAAAATCCCGTGGATGGAGGAGCCTGGTGGGCTGCAGTCCATGGGCTCACTAAGAGTTGGACACAACTGAGTGACTTCACTTTGACTTTTCACTTTCATGCATTGGAGAAGGAAATGGCAACCTACTCCAGTATTTTGCCTGGGGAATCCCAGGGACAGGGGAGCCTCGTGGGCTGCCATCTCTGGGGTTGCACAGAGTTGGACACGACTAAAGCAACTTAGCAGCAGGAGTAGCAGCAAAACAAAAAAAGGTGTCACTGATCAGGCCACCAGATGACCGATTTTAAGATGTCAGAGCTCACTGCTATTTCTACATTTAGCTCCCTCTCTTTGTCTGTAAAACTCTAGCTTACTGATTGTCAGTGTTGCAGGGAGTCAGCCTTTGTACGGGAGTCCATCCTACCACTGCCCACAGCCAGCAATTGCTGGCATCCAAGATAAAGCAAGCTTTCCTTTCTACCCACCTTGCCTCTTTAATGCCTTGTGAGTGGCAAGCAGCTGGACCTCACCTTTGGTAAATAATTAAACCCCAGAGTCTCCTGAGTATGGAAAAAAATATGAAAGAAGTAACATTTTAATGGCTTACAAATATTACTAGTAATAATGTAATGTTTCTTATGAACTATAAAGTCCACTTTTCTTAAGTTGATCCATAATTAGAAAAAGTGTTCATTGCTAATGGTTTAAGATCGTGTGCTCTCAAAATATCTGAACCATCTCTTATTTTTATTAAGAAAATTTGAGCTAGGGAAATAAAACATAAATCATATAATTCAATTTTTACTTTTTTTAAGTAAAAAGTAATATTAAGATCATTCAGAATAAAAATTTACTTAATTTTTAAATTATTTTATTTTTAACCATAATTACTGCTGCATTTTTATAATTTTTCAAATTAAATGTATAGTAAGTTGGTATTGTAAAAATATAAATTGAATATAAGCACATGATAAAATATTTTACATTGACTTTGAATAAAGTTGATAAACAAAACAAGACCTTGCTAGCAGAAATGTGTTTCTAAACTGCATGTGTACATGCTTAGAATAATGTTGAATTCATTTTAATTAGTGTAGACTGCTTACTCTCAAGATGTCAGATTTAAAGATTTCCACTTTAGTGGTTTACTGTGACATCAATGCTATATTATATTTTGTGCAAAAATCTGTTTCCTTAGCAACAGGAAGTCAATGTTCATTTCAGGGAAATCAATAGAATTAAAAGAAAAAACATAGCTTAGTGTTAAATGCTATAGCTTAATATGGATAATTATACCCGTAAAGAATATAGTGCTAAATTAAAAAGATTTTAAACCTCTGTAAATAGAATGTGAACTAATATACTATATCAATAAAAAAATTCAAAATTTTATTTTAGATGTACAAAATAAAATGTGTCCCCGTACATATAGAACTTGAAACAACAAGCATGCTATTAGTTTTTAGAGTTTTTTTTTTTAATTTGAATAAAAAAATTGCAATATTATGTTGGCTTCTGCCATACAACAATGCAAAACAGCCATAACAGGTATTATTAATGAAATTGACACTATGCATCCTTGAATAAAAAAGTCATTTTGCCATTCTTAAACTATATTTCTACCTTTGTAAAATAAATGACATTGACTAGATTGGACCTAATGTTCCCATAGCACTCACAAATCTATGATTTAATAATTTACACCTCTCAAGTTGATTAGCTAAGACTTGGCCAGACCTGATTTCTACAGATGATGTATACAGTATCCCAGTAGACTGAAAAACAGATCAGGTCATGTTAGTTATATGCTGCCAACATGGAGAGACAGGATCAGTATCTACAGTGACTATACTTAGATATTTTCCAAAAATTTATTGATAATGACCAGATTTGGGGATTGATAAAAGAAGACATGAGCAAATATATATACTACATCTTGGAAAATGTTGATATGCACCATCTAAGCCAAACATCAAATTAGATAAACTTTTGAGTTCCTAAACAGAATCCCAAGCCTTTGGTATTGTCAATGATAAATGAAAAATCTTGGCAGTTCATAATAGATCCCTTTCTCTTGCATTGTATCCTGAGATGGGAGAAGAGAAATGGGATCACGATCCTTTGCATTTTTTACATTGATTGTGTTATTTTGCGTCTTTCAATCTTTTGCATCTTTCAGTCTTTAATTTTTATGCTTGTTTCACATTTCCATAAAAAAGATAACTGGGGCTGCCTTGTATTTGGGAGGAGTCCCTCTCTTTTCGGGGCTTCCCTGGTGGCTCGGATGGTAAAGCATCTCCCTGCAATGAGGGAGATCCAGGTTCGATCCCTGGGTCAGGAAGATCCCCTGGAGAACGAAATGGCAACCCACTCTTGCTAGGAAAATTCAATGGATGCAGGAGCCTGATGGGCTACAGTCCATGGGTTCGCAAAGAGTCAGACACAACTGAGCGACTTCACTTTCTTTTCTTTCCTCTCTTTTCTAGACAGCAGCCATTCTTTGAAAACTTTGGCCTCTGCAGTAGGAATAAACAGTCATCCCCACCCCACCCCCTCAAACCTATAAATAAGGGGATGACAAAAGAAAAATTAAGCTAGTTGCAGTGCAAAATAAGCATCATTTTGCACATATCCATACTGTGGCTCAGATGGTAAAGAACCCACCTACAAGGCAGGAGACAGGGGTTCAGTCCCTGGGTCAGGATGATCCCCTGAAGAAGTGAAGTGAAAGTCTCTCAGTTGTGTCCAATTGTCTGTGACCCCATGGAGAAGGGAATGACAACCCACCCCAGTATTCTTGCCTGGAGAAGTCCATGGACAGAGAAGCCTGGTGGGCTGCAGCCCACAGGGTCCCAAAGAGTTGAACACAACTGAGCAAGTTAACACTTTCACTTTCAAACTAGGTATAGAAAAACCTAACCATCAAGAATAGAAGTTGAAAATACAGTTTTGGGAGCAAAGTCTGAAAAAAATAATGTAAATTTGTGCTGCTTCTTTATAAGGGCATCAGATCAGATCAAATCAGATCATTCGCTCAGTCGTGTCCGACTCTTTGCGACCCCATGAATCGCAGCACGCCAGGCCTCCCTGTCCATCACCAATTCCCGGAGTCCACTCAGACTCACGTCCATCGAATCAGTGATGCCATCCAGCCATCTCATCCTCTGTCGTCCCCTTCTCCTCCTGCCCCCAATCCCTCCCAGCATCAGGGTCTTTTCCAATGAGTCAACTCTTCCCATGAGGTGGCCAAAGTACTGGAGTTTCAGCTGGAGCATCAGTCCTTCCAATGAACACCCAGGACTGATCTCCTTTAGAATGGACTGCTTGGTTCTCCTTGCAGTCCAAGGGACTCTCAAGAGTCTTCTCCAACACCACAGTTCAAAAGCATCAATTCTTCGGTGCTCAGCTTTCTTCACAGTCCAACTCTCACATCCATACATGACCACTGGAAAAACCATAGCCTTGACTAGACGGACCTTTGTTGGCAAAGTGATGTCTCTGCATTTTAACATGCTATCTAGGTTGGTCATAACTTTCCTTCCAAGGAGTAAATGTCTTTTAATTTCATGGCTACAATCACCATCTGCAGTGATTTTGGAGCCCAAAAAAATAAAGTCAGCCACTGTTTCCACTGTTTCCCCATCTATCTGCCATGAAGTGATGAGACCA
>NW_011495013.1:5420335-5423226 GCF_000754665.1 Bison bison bison
CAGCCATCTCATCCTCTGTCGTCCCCTTCTCCTCCTGCCCCCAATCCCTCCCAGCATCACAGTCTTTTCCAATGAGTCAACTCTTCGCATGAGGTAGCCAAAGTATTGGAGTTTCAGCTTTAGCATCATTCCTTCCAAAGAAATCCCAGGGCTGATCTCCTTCAGAATGGACTGGTTGGATCTCCTTGCAGTCCAAGGGGCTCTCAAGAGTCTTCTCCAACACCACAGTTCAAAAGCATCAATTCTTGGGCGCTCAGCCTTCTTCACAGTCCAACTCTCACATCTGTACATGACCACAGGAAAAACCATAGCCTTGACTAGACGAACCTTTGTTGGCAAAGTAATGTCTCTGCTTTTCAATATGCTATCCAGGTTGGTCATAACTTTCCTTCCAAGGCGTAAGCGTCTTTTAATTTCATGGCTGCAGTCACCATCTGTAGTGATTTTGGAGCCCAGAAAAAGAAAGTCTGACACTGTTTCCACTGTTTCCCCCATATAAGGGCATGCTGTACCTCAAATAAGCAATAGAAAAGTTTCTGAGACTCATAAGCCTATGATAAGCAACAAATCCAATAATGTACAATTAACATAATGCCTACCACTCACTCGATTCATGTAAGCTATTCATTAGTGTTTTTGTTATATTAATTCAGTAATAATCATCATGATTATAAAGCACTAACATACACAAACATGCTTTAACTTTGTAAATTGGCAGACAGTGGATTTGAAAGTCACCAGGCAATCCTCAGTCTCAAATATTTACTCCATTATAGATCTACAGAATGATTGGTATCTATTATAGACCTACAGAGGTTATGTAGAGGAGACAATCATTCATTTCTTACATCTCTAGAATTGTTGTTTTTAGTTGCTAAGTCTTGTCTGACTCTTTTGTGCCCCCATGGATTATAGTCTGTCCAGCTCCTTCTGTCCATGGTATTTCCCAGGCAAGAATACTAGGAGTTACTATTTCCTTCTCCAGGGTATCTTCCCAACCCAGGGACCAAACCTGTGTCTCCTGCATTAGCAGGTGGATTATTTACCACTGAGCCTACACAGAAGCCCAAATCTAGGATACAGTGACAACAAAGAAAATAAAATCATCATCCAGAAAAAAAATGGCATAAAGTTAGGAACAGCTACACGGACAAAGACACATTTTCCCTTCATTTATGAAATACCTTTCTTTTAGGTAAAATGAATCACTTAGTAGGTAGGAAATATATTTTATACTTCAGAGAAAATACCTTCAGGTTTTGTAATTAGGCACACTCCTATCTGAAATCTCCCGCAAGTGGCCTGAAGCAGTTATACCCATCAGATGATTCTACAGGTACACTTTAGGAATAGCACAATACCACAGTAGCAATTTTCAAAGGTCTTTATATCTGGTAAGGGAAGAGAATCAAGAAGTATGAAGAGCTCTAAAATTATTCACCAATAAGAATTTTATAATTGAACATTATTAGGGTATCATCTACTTGAAGTTAGGGGCCTAAGACAGAAGGGGTCTTAAAATTACTCTAAGATATAAAATGTACAAGTTAATGTTGATAGTCACTATAAAATATGAAAAAAAAATGTATTGACACTTGAACTACTAGAAGGTAATATTACACAATCTGCTAGAAATATAGATGTGATTAAATATAGTTTGGCCAGTCAAACCACTTAGATTAAATCATATATTAATGAGAGTTGAGCATGATTTTTTTTGTTTGTTAGGATTTAATTAACCCATGTAGAGTGAATATGAAAGTAAAAAAAAATTCTATTATTTGATTAAATGAAATTTAATAACTGAGGTTATATTCTGCTTGAAGTAGCCTAGGATTTGGACTATATTGAGTATTAGTCTGGAAATAGATGGGATAAGGATGGCTGGAAGAATTTGCCTATAATTTGAGCATGGAAAAATTCCAATTTGCGGTTGAAGCTGAGGGATATTAAATCCAGCAGACAGAGAAGAGGTAGCAGAGCCTTACTAGCATCTCATACTGAAGGTTAGGCATGGTACATGCCAATCATGCTGCTGCATGCAGAAGCTTCCCTGAAACCATATAAAACTGCCACTCCCTCTATATCTCATTTATTTCCAATTCAGGAAAAAAATGGCAGCTTTGGTAGCAATCATAGTGAAACAACTCTAACCAAACTTAAAAATTTGCTCATCGATATGAAATTACTAAATTTAAATCCTAATCTTCTACAATCAGTTCATTCAAAACCAGACTTTAGCCAGCAGTGGGAAGTGAAATATATCAGCTCTACAACCATTTACCCTGGGTGGCTCAGCAAAAAACTTTTACAAATCACTGACAGTAGTTACTAGACCAAATGTAAAGGAAGGTTAAATTAGCCTGTGACATAATTCTTGTTCTCAGGACTTACGCTAGGTAAAAAGCACTAGAAACTATGTAATATTTTCTATCCTAAAACCAGAAAGTCAGAAGTGTTAGCTACAAAGGGCCATAGATCGCTAGTTTAGATGCAGGAAAACTCAGTTCAGACTCTGATGGCTTGAGAGGATCATTAGTATGGATTTTCAAATAAAGAATAATGTAGTTATCATTTGTGAAAATAAAATACATTGTTACAAAAAAGTGTATTAAATAGTTTCAAGTCTCAAAAAAGTTTCTATGTTAGTCTGAAACATAAAAGTAGATGGAATCCTCTAAAAGTAATGCTGTAGAGATTTTAAGGCAGATCAGTTCAGTCAGTCAGTTCAGTTGCTCAGTCGTGTCCGACTTTTTGTGACCCCGTGAATCACAGCACGCCAGGCATCCCTGTCCATCACCAACTCCCGGAGTTCACTTAAACTCATGTCCATTGAGTCAGTGATGCCATCCAGCCATCTCATCCTCTGTCGTCCCCTTCTCCTCCTGCCG
>NW_011495013.1:5423326-5423709 GCF_000754665.1 Bison bison bison
ACTAGACGGACCTTTGTTGGCAAAGTGATGTCTCTGCATTTTAACATGCTATCTAGGTTGGTCATAACTTTCCTTCCAAGGAGTAAATGTCTTTTAATTTCATGGCTACAATCACCATCTGCAGTGATTTTGGAGCCCAAAAAAATAAAGTCAGCCACTGTTTCCACTGTTTCCCCATCTATCTGCCATGAAGTGATGAGACCAGATCCCATGATCTTAGTTTTCTGAATGTTGAGCTTTAAGCCAACTTTTTCTCTCTCCACTTTCACTTTCATCAAGAGGCTTTTTAGTGCCTCTTCACTTTCTGCCATAAGGGTAGTGTTATCTGCATATCTGAGGTTATTGATATTTCTCCCAACAATCTTGATTCCAGCTTGTGCTTC
>NW_011495013.1:5423898-5434512 GCF_000754665.1 Bison bison bison
AATATACAGCCTTGACATACTCCTTTCCCTATTTGGAACCAGTCTGTTGTTCCATGTCCAGTTCTAACTATTGCTTCCTGACCTGCATATAAGATTCTCAAGAGGCAGGTCAGGTAGTTTGGTATTCCCATCTCTTTCAGAATTTTCCACAGTTTATTGTGATCCACACAGTCAAAGGCTTTGGCATAGTCAATAAAGCAGAAATAGATGTTTTTCTAGAACTCTCTTGCTTTTTCAACGATGCAGCAGATGTTGGCAATTTGATCTCTGGTTCCTCTGCCTTTTCTAAAACCAGCTTGAACATCTGGAAGTTCACGGTTTATGTATTGCTGAAGCATGGCTTGGAGAATTTTGAGCCTTACCTTACTAGCGTGTGAGATGAGTGCAATTGTGCAGTATTGAGCATTCTTTGGCATTGCCTTTCTTTGGGATTGGAATGAAAACTGACCTTTTCCAGTCCTGTGGCCAGTGCTGAGTTTTCCAAATTTGCTGGCATATTGAGTGCAGCATTAGCATGCTAATGGCAGAAAGCAAAGAGGATCTAAAGAGCCTCTTGATGAGGGTGAAAGAGAAGAGTGAAAAAACTGGCTTAAGACTAAACATTCAAAAAAGTAAGATCATGGCAACAGGTCCTATCACTTCATGACAAATGGAAGGGGAAAAAGTGGAAGCACTGACAGATTTTCTTTTCTTGGACTCCAAAATCACTGTGGACAGTGACTGCAGGCATGAAATTAAAAGGTGCTTGCTCCTTAGAAGAAAACCTATGACAAACCTAGACAGCATATTAAAAAGTAGAGACATCACTTTGCCAACAAATAGTCAAAGCTATGTTTCTTTCCAGTAGACATGTACTGGTGTGATAGTTGGACAATAAAGAAGGCTGGATGTCAAAGAGTTGATGTTTTGAACTGTGCTAGAGAAGACTCTTGAAAGTCCCCTTGGACTGCAAGATCAAACCGGTCAATCCTAAAGGAAATCAATGCTGAATGTTCATCAGAAGGACTGATGCTGAAGCTGAAGCTCTAATACTTGGGCTACCTGATGCATAGAGCAAACTTATTGGAGAAGACTCTGATGCTGGAGAAGACTGAGGGCAGAGGGAGAAGGGGGTGACAGAGGAAGAGATGTTTGGATAGCATCACTGACTCAATGGATATGAGTTTGAGAAAACTCTAGGAGATTGTGAAGGACAGGGAAGCATGGCATGCTGCTGTCCATGGAGTTGTTAAGAGTCAGACACGACTCAGTGACTGAACAACAGTAACAAATCTAGCGATGAAAACACGAACACCAAAATTTAAAAATCTATGTCATTTACTTCTGTTAAAAATAATTATGCCTAAATGTGTATGCAATCAATCATGTGTAATATTCACATGGTGAAACTACAAAATGTTAATGAAAGAAATTCCATAAGAGCAGAATAAGTGTGGATATGCACTTACATATGTATTCATGAGTTGGAAGATGCAGCAAAGATATGTTACCCTCATTGATATTTAATTTTAATACATTTGCTGTCAAAATCCCAATAGGATTTATAGTTAATATAGACAAGATTGTTCTAAAAGTTATCTGGAAAGGCAAAGAAACAAGAATGACTCAAATAATTTTGAAAACTAGAAGTAAAATGATAAATGCTTAGTCTATCTCATTTGAAGGCATTATATGGCAGACATAACCAAGATTGTGTGCTGTAGGTGGGGGTATAGACTCATAAATCAATGGAATAGAATAAAGAATATGTAAGTAGACCCAGGGAAATATGCAAACTGAGTTCTTGTTTCTTTTTATAAAATATTTTAAGAAAATTTTAGATTTACAGCAAAATTGCTAATGTAGTACAGAAAGTTCCCATATACACATTCTTTTCCCCTATTGCTAACATCTCACATTGTCATGGTAACTTTGTTTCAATTAAACAACCAATATTGATATATTATTATTCATTTAAGCCCACACTTTAAGAAGATTCTCTTAAATTTATTTAATGCTCTTTTATTATCCTGGAATCATTGCAAGGACATCATATTATATTTAAAAATAATGTTTCCTTAGGCTTCTTTTGGCTAAGACTGCTTCTCGGACGTTAATGGTTTTCGATAACCTTAGCAAGCTTGAAAAGTACAGGTTAGGGGTATTGAAGATCAAAGAGTTAAAGTGCCCATTTCATCACATCATATCAAGAATGTATATAGTCTATATGATTTTCCACCATTGATGTTAACCTAGTTCATCTGTCTAAAAATTGATTCTTAGGTTCTTAAACTATAAAATGACTCTTTTTTATCTTGATTTTTGTGCTAGTGAATACATTATTTACAAAGAAGTCACAACGTGACCGGAGAAGGCAATGGCACCCCACTCCAGTTCTCTTGCCTGGAAAATCCCATGGACGGAGGAGCCTGGTAGGCTGCAGTTCATGGGGTCGCTAAGAGTCAGCCACGACTGAGCGACTTCACTTTCACTTTTCACTTTCATGCATTGGAGAAGGAAATGGCAACCCACTCCAATGTTCTTGCCTGGAGAATCCCAGGGACGGGAGAGCCTGGTGGGCTGCTGTCTATGGGGTCTCACAGAGTCAGACACGACTGAAGCAACTTAGCAGCAGCAGCAGCATCACAATGTGATGCTCACACTTAATGAATTGGGAGTTGTATTCTCCTTTCTGACTGGAATATCTACATGAATCACTTTAAATTCTTCCATATAGATCTGTCTTTTCTATACAACTCATTTAGATATTCAATCATTTATTTCTAACAATATGAACTTATATAGTTCTTCTGTACCCTAGATTAAATCCAGTACTAATTTATTTATCTTCTTGCTCAAATTGCTTTAAACTCTGCCATTGGAAGCTCTTTCAATAAACCCCTGTGTTTTGTTGTTGCTGTTGTTTTGACATACACCAATCATTGTAAAATTTTTGGTTGATTTGATTGATTGCTTCTGAGTATTTCTTTACTCTTAAACACTATGAGATGCCTCCGGCTCATATTATGTATTTCCAGCTCTATTAATATCCAACCATTTCTCTGCAGAGCTGCTTTTAATGGAGAATGGTATTAGAAATCAAGAACTGTGTGTAGATGTGCTTGTTGCTCTTGGTATACCATTGCTTCTAAACCCTCTCAGTTGATGTAGCAAGAAAATATGTGTGTTTATAAATCTCATGTATATAAACATATGTGTAAATGTAGCCATCTGTAAGTAGGCAACCCTGGTGGCTCAGACAGTAAAGCGTCTGCCTACAATGCAGGAGACCTGGGTTCAATCCCTGGGTTGAGAAGATCTCCTGGAGAAGGAAATGGCAACCCACTCCAGTACTCTTGCCTGGAAAATCCCATGGATGGAGGAGCCTGGTAGGCTACAGTTCATGGGGTCACAGAGTCGGACACGACTGAGCGACTTCACTCACTCACTCACTCAAACATGCATTTATAAGGATGTCACAAACTTGAATTACCACAAGCATTAATTCTAGAATCTTTCTTTTGCTTATATTTGTAGCCTATCACTCCAAGAGTGAGAAACTCGGCCTCCACCAACTATGATTTTTTAAAAAATCTGCAATTCATTTATATAATTGCTTAATTACAGGACAGAGTTATAGAAGTATAAACATTGTTAACGTGTAACCCTATGGGAAACAATTCCATCAGATAAAGTAGAATATTTATGTGCAGCTTCTTTGGACTTTAGTGTTACAAACACTACTCATTACCAAAGTTACTTACATCAGCAACTTAGCCTCCCACCCTCTTCAGTTGGACTATTTTATTCATTGGTAATATAGTTAGATCATTTCACATCATTCTTCATTCTACCCTGGATCTCTAGGCCTTTATTTATTCCTTGGAAAATCTTCCCTTCTTTATGTAGATTAAAGGTTTTGAATAATTTCCCTGCTTCCTAAATAATGTTGATATTTCTTCCTGGACCAGGTATGCAGAGAGTGAATTTCCTCCGATTTTCTTTAAGGTTATTGCTTATTCACTTTAGAAGGATAATTTCACAAAATATAGAATGCTTGTTTGGTAGATTTTTTCTTTCAATATTCGGATATTTCATTTCACACTTTTCTTGCTTGCATGGTTTCTGAATAAAAGTCAGTCCATTGTGATTGTTCTGTTAATTCTCTATATAAATATTTTATCTCTGTCTTCCCTGAAGATTTTTAATTGTGTTTTCTCCAAAGGTTTTACTATGATATGCTTAGGTATATTTTGTGGTTGCTTTTTTTGTTGTCTGTTACCCTACCTGGTTTTCTATGGGTTTCCTGGCTCTCTGGTTTGGTGTCTGTTGCCAAATTTAAAAATTCTTGGCCATTATTACTTCAAAAATTTCTTAAATGCTGTTCTTTCTTCTTCTGCCTGGTATTTCAAGTATACATATTTTGCACATTTTAAAATCATTAATGGATCTTGGATACTGTGTTCTGTGCTTTGTGGTTGTTTGTTTTCAATTTTAATTTTGCTCTTGCATGACAATTTGGGAAGTTTATGTAAACATCAAAATTATTGATTTTTTTTATTCAGCTATGTCTCATGTACTGATGAGTATAGTAAAGGAAATGTTTATTTTTTTTTCACTTCTAGAATATCCCCTTTTCTCAGAATTTTTATGTCTCTATTTATATTCAGATCTGATCAGATCAGTCGCTCAGTCGTGTCTGACTCTTTGCGACCCCATGAATCGCAGCACACCAGGCTTCCCTGTCCATCATCAACTCCCAGAGTTCACTGAGATTCACATCCATCAAGTCAGTGATGCCATCCAGCCATCTCATCCTCTGTCATCCCCTTCTCCTCTTGCCCCAATCCCTCCCAGCATCAGAGTCTTTTCCAATGAGTCAACTCTTCACATGAGGTGGCCAAAGTGCTGGAGCTTCAGCTTTAGCATCATTCCCTCCAAAGAACACCCAGGGCTGATCTCTTTCAGAATGGACTGGTTGGATCTCCTTGCAGTCCAAGGGACTCTCAAGAGTCTTCTCCAACACCACAGTTCAAAAGCATCAATTCTCTGTTTATATTAGTCATCTGTTATTACATGTTATCTATGTTTATATATTAGTGCCTTTAACATATTAATCATAGTTATTTAAAATTTCCTGTCTAACAATTCCAAACTTTTTATCACTTTTGTTGGCTTCTGATGTTTGCTTTTTATCTTAACACTGTGATTTTTTCCTTGTTTTTTTGTGTGCCTCATAATTTTTCTGTAAGTCTGACATGATGTTTTGGATGATAACAACTGATATAGTCATTTAAGGTAGGTTTTATGTTTCTATAGCTAGAATTTAGTATGTGTTTAAAATTTTTTGTACCTATCAATTGACTTCCCAGGTGATGCCTTGGTAAAGAATCCACCTGCCAATGCAGAAGGCACAAGAGCCACAGGTTCAATCACTGGGTTGAGAAGATCCCTTGGTGTAGGAATGGTAAACCCCTCCAATATCCTTGCTTGGAAAATTCCATAGACAGAGGGGATTGGTGGGCTATAATCCATGGTTTAAAGAGTCAGATGAAACAAGTTAACAGAGCACATACATACGTAGCGATTGGTACTAGAGATTTCAAAATTCTCTGTTATGCTTACTTTTGTCCTTCTTAATGCTCAGATCATGAACTCCTTATTGCCAAATTCAGACTTAAATTGAGGAAAGTAGGGAAAACCACTAGACCAGTCAGTTCAGTTCAGTTCAGTCTCTCAGTCATGTCTGACTCTTTGCAACCCCATGAATCGCAGCACGCCAGGCCTCCTGGTCCATCATCAACTCCCGGAGTTCACTCAGACTCACGTGTACTGAGTCAGTGATGCCATCCAGCCATCTCATCCTCTGTCATCCCCTTTGCCTCCTGCTCCCAATCCCTCCCAGCATCAGAGTCTTTTCCAATGAGTCAACTCTTCACATGAGGTGGCCAAAGTGCTGGAGCTTCAGCTTTAGCATCATTCCCTCCAAAGAACACCCAGGGCTGATCTCTTTCAGAATGGACTGGTTGGATCTCCTTGCAGTCCAAGGGACTCTCAAGAGTCTTCTCCAACACCACAGTTCAAAAGCATCAATTCTTCAGCCAGGTATGACCTAAATCAAATCCCTTACAATTATACAAAAGAAGTGAGAAGTAGATTTAAGGGACTGGATCTGATAGAGTGCCTGATGAACTATGGATGGAGGTTCATGACATTGTATAGGAGACAGGGAGCAAGAACATCCCCAAGAAAAAGAAATATAAAAAAGCAAAATGGCTGTCTGAGGAGGCCTTACAAATATCTGTGAAAAGAAGAAAAGCCAAAAGCAAAGGAGAAAAGGAAAGATATACCCATTTGAATGCAGAGTTCCAAAGAATGGCAACGAGAGATAAGAAAGCCTTCGTCAGCAATCAATGCAAAGAAATAGAGGAAAACAACAGAATGGGAAAGACTAGAGATCTCTTCAAGAAAATGAGACTTACCAAGAGAACATTTCATGTAAAGATGGGCTCAATAAAGGGCAGAAATGGAATGGACCTAACAGAAGCAAAAGATATGAAGAAGAGGTGTCAAGAATACACAGAAAAATTGTACAAAAAAGATCTTCATGACCCAGATAATCACAATGGTGTGATCACTCACCTAAAGCCAGACATCCTGGAATGTGAAGTCAAGTGGGCCTTAGGAGGCATCTCTACAAACAAAGCTAATGGAGGTAATGGAATTCCTGTTGAGCTATTTCAAATGCTGAAAGATGATGCTGTGAAAGTGCTGCACTCAATATGCCAGCAAATTTGGAAAACTCAGCAGTGGCCACAAGACTGGAAAAGGTCAGTTTTCATTCCAGTCCCAAAGAAAGGCAATGCCAAAGAATGCTCAAACTACTGCACAATTGCACTCATCTCACAGGCTAGGAAAGTAATGCTCAAAATTCTCTAAGCCAGGTTTCAACAATACATGAACTGTGAACTTCCAGATGTTCAAGCTGGATTTAGGGAAGGCAGAGGAACCAGAGACCAAATTGCCAACATCCATTGGATCACCAAAAAAGCAAGAGAGTTCTAGAAAAACATCTATTTCTGCTTTTGACTATGTCAAAGCCTTTGACTGTGTGGATCACAATAAACTGTGGAAAATTCTGAAAGAGATGGGAATACCAGACCACCTGACCTGCCTCTTGAGAAATCTGTATGTAGATCAGGAAGCAACAGTTAGAACTGGATATGGAATGACAGACTGATTCCAAAGATGAAAAGGAGTACATCAGGCTGTAAATTGTCATCGTGCTTATTTAACTTATATGCAAAGTACATCATGAGAAATGCTGGTCTGGAAGAAGCACAAGCTGGAGTCAAGAATTCCGGGAGAAATAATAACCTCAGATATGCAGATGACACCACCCTTATGGCAGAAAGTGAAGAAGAACTAAAGAGCCTCTTGATGAACATGAAAGAGGAGAGTGAAAAAGTTGGCTTAATATCAACATTCAGAAAACTAAAATCAGGGCATCCAGTCCCATGACTTCATGACAAATAGATGGAGAAACAATGGAAACAGTGTCAGAATTTATTTTGGGGGGCTCTAAAATCACTGAAGATGGTGACTGCAGCCATGAAATAAAAAGACACTTACTTCTTGGAAGAAAAGTTACAACCAACCTAGACAGCATATTAAAAAGCAGAGACATCACTTTGCCAACAAGGTCCATCTTGTCAAGGCTATGGTTTTTCCAGTGGTCATTTTTGGATGTGAGAGTTGGGCTATAAAGAAAACTGAGTGCTGAAGAATTGATGGTTTTGAACTGTGGTGTTGGAGAAGACTCTTGAGAGTCCCTTGGACTGCAAGGAGATCCAACCAGTCCATCCTAAAGGAAATCAGTCCTGAATGTTCATTAGAAAGGCTGATGTTGAAGCTGAAACTCCAATACTTTGGCCACCTGATGTGAAGTGCTGACTCATCTGAAGAGACCCTGAGGCTGGGAAAGATTGAAGGCAGGAGGAGAAGGGGACGACAGAAGATGAGATGGGTGGATGGCATCACTGACTCAATACATGAGTTGGAGTAAACTCCCAGAGTTGGTGATGGACAGGGAACCCTGGCATGCTGCTGTCCATGGAGTTGCATAGAATTGGACATTACTGAGAGACTGAACTGAACTGATTGACTTTGGGTTTTCCTAAATATTCCTTCTTAGTGAAAGCCTGGGTTTTGCAGTATTTTTTTTTTTTTTTTTTTTTGCTTTATTCCATTGTCATTATATGGAAGCCCTGTTGGTTTAGTGATTAGGTGTGGGGTTCAGAAAACATTCTATAATTTGTTGTTAAATCTCAGTCTTTTACGGGGTCTTTATGTCTGGACTATAACTTTTAAAAATAAGGTTCCCCTCATTTCTGAAGTAAATGGTAAGTCCAGAGGTTATTAGAGTTGAACAAGGCTCTTCTTGAGCTTGGATAAGACTCTGGTCAAGTTCTTTTCCAAAGATCAAGACAGACACATTTAATACTGATTACTTTTCCCTGTCCCCGCCAGTACCATGAAGAAAGTTTTCTTGAATTTTAACTGTGAGAACCTGACGCTGTTTCTAGAGGTAAACCTGAAGAAACTGCAGCCTGGGATAGTTTATCTGGATAACTCATACTCATTCTCCAGCAATTCATCAAAAGCACCACTTACGTGTTACTGACAGTTTAAGCTCTAATAGATATATAATACCCTAGATACATAAATCTTGGTTGTGACACTCTAGATCTGTCTTTCTTTCTATACCAGGGTAGTGGTTCTTCCAAACCCTCACTTCTGTAAGAAGTCCAAGAAGTCATTGATTTTCAGTATGTTCAGTTTGTTTGCTTGTTTTGTTTTGTCATAAGGGCAAAGTGACAACTTCTGAGCTCTTAACATGTCTGGGCTGAAACCAGAACTCCTGCCCAACTGATTTTGGGCAAAAGTACAAATGTAACTCAGTAGGGAATAGATAGACATTTCAATCAATGGTACTTGAACCAGTGGACATTTATATACAAAGTACAAATCTTGACTTCATTCTCATATCCTATCCAAAAATTAACTCAAGATGCATCATCGACTTAAATGGAAAAGTTAAACTTATGAAACTCTTGGGAAAATAGGAGAATGCATTTGTAGAGCTAGACAAAAAAGTCTTGATCCCTAAAGTATGATTTATCAAATGAAAAGCTGTCACTTGGTCTTCCGTGAAGTTATAAACTTTTGCTTTTAAGAGAATGAAAATATAAGCTGAATACTGGAATTTGAAGTCACATATTCATCAAATAACTGTCTAGAGTATATAGAGAACTTTTAAAGGATGATTTTTGATAAGAACCAACAATCCAATTAGAAAATGGGCAAAGGTCATGAAAATTTATTTTAGTAAATAAAATATACATATGTCAAATAAGCATGTGAAAAAAGACATTCAACTTCATTAGTGATCCAAGGAATGCAAGTTAAAACCACAAATAAGGTATCACTGCACATCTGTCAGAGCAGTTAAAATAAAATGGTGAAAACAACAACAAAAGTTTGTAGGGATCTAAGGATCCTAGATCACTCATGCATTGCTGGTGGGAATATAAAATTGTACAGCTGCTCTTAAAAGTATTTGGAAGTTTCTTAAAAAAAAAACAAAGCATTCAATTTTCATAGTACTCATCAATTGTACTCTATATAAATTATAAATTTATATAAATTTAATATAAATTATATATTTGTATATTATTAATAATTATTTAAATATTATTAATAATTATATAATTATATTATATATTTATATAAAGTATAAATTTATATAAATTATTTATATAATAAATAAATAAAATTGCAACTTTATTCCATAAATATGAAAATGATGTTAATATAAATACACAAGACATACAGAAACATTAGCCTCCAACTAGATATCCTTTAATAGCTGAATGACTAAACCAACTGTGGTATATTCACACCATGGAATACTACCTAGCAATAACAAGGAATAAACTATTGATACACACACAACCTAAATGAATCTCCAGAAAAATTTGCTAACTGAAAAAAATACAATACCCAAAAGCTCTATACTATATTATTCCATTGATAGAGCATTAGTGAAATGGCAGAATTATAGAAAATGGTTTAGAACTGGAGGACAGATGACAGGGATTAAGGATAGGGCAGCCGGTGAAAGAGTCTCATACAACTATGGAATGACATTTTGGGGGGTTTGTAGAGATGGAAAGTTTCTGTATCTTGACTGTATCAATGCCGATATTCTGTTTGTCATATTTCACTATCTTTTTGCAAGATGTTATTAGGGATAATGGATTAAGGGTCCATACAATCTTTGTATTATTTCTTAAAATTTCAAATGAATCTACAGTTATCTCAAAATAAAAAGCTTAACTAAATTATTTCTAATAAAATTATGTTTCACTATCACTTTATTTTTATTTATATAAATTATTTGGAAAAAATTCACTGGACCCAGAGGTTAAATGACAAATAACCACATTTCCTGGTACACTGTATGATATAAAATGAAATTAAAGCACAAGCTGGAATCAAGATTGCTGGGAGAAATATTAATAACCTCAGATATGCAGATGACACCACCCTTATGGCAGAAAGTGAAGAGGAACT
>NW_011495013.1:5434612-5439818 GCF_000754665.1 Bison bison bison
TCCAGAAGCAACAGTTAGAATTGGACATGGAAAAACAGACTGGTTCCAAATAGGAAAAGGAGTACATCAAGGCTACTTATTTAACTTCTATGCAGAGTACATCATGAGAAACGGTGGGCTGGAAGAAGCACAAGCTGGAATCAAGATTGCTGGGGGGAAATAATAACCTCAGATATGCAGATGACACCACCATTATGGCAGAAAGTGAAGAGATCTAAAAAGCCTCTTGATGAAAGTGAAAAAGGAGAGTGAAAAAATTGGCTTAAAGCTCAACATTCAGAAAATGAAGATCATGGAATCTGGTCCCATCAGTTCATGGGAAATAGATGGGGAAACAGTGGAAACAGTGTCAGACTTTATTTTGGGGGGGCTCCAAAATCACTGCAGATGGTGACTATAGCCATGAAATTAAAAGACACTTACTCCTTGGAAGAAAAGTTATGACCAACCTAGATAGCATATTGAAAAGCAGAGACATTACTTTTCCAACAAAAGTCCGTCTAGTCAAGGCTATGGTTTTTCCAGGGGTCATGTATGGATGTGAGAGTTGGACTGTGAAGAAAGCTGAGTGCCGAAGGGTTGATACTTTTGAACTGTGGTGCTGGAAAAGACTCTTGAGGGTCCCTTGGACTGCAAGGAGATCCAACCAGTCCATTCTAAAGTAGATCAGCCCTGGGTATTCTTTGGAAGGAATGATGCTAAAGCTGTAACACCAGTACTTTGGCCACCTCATGAGAAGAGTTGACTCATTGGAAAAGCCTCTGATGCTGGGAGGGATTGGGGGCAGGAGGAGAAGGGGACGACAGAGGTTGAGATGGCTAGGTGGCATCACCGACTCGATGGATGTGAGTTTGAGTGAACTCCAGGAGTTGGTGATGGTCAGGGAGGCCTGGCGTGCTGCGATTCATGGGGTCGCAAAGTGTCCGACACGACTGAGCGACTGAACTGAACTGAATGTGAGACAGGCCGATGGTAATTTTATTCTACAGCCTGTGTCATTAAAATCTTACCAATGTACTTAGAGAAACAGTTTTGTTTTCTTTGATGTCATTGATTCAAGCTGTTATGTTTGTGCAGATGTTTCTTTACTGTGAGATGTTTTCACTTCTTAGGACTTCAATCAAAGCCTGTAGAATGAAATATTTTTCTAAATCATAATCTACAGAGAAGAGAGTATACATATTATGAGTTATGAATAGCGATTCTCATATCAATGACAGACAAGAGTGTTATTTTAATATTGCTTTTAGAATATTCATTTATTTATTTGTCCTGTATTTGTTACCCAGAGGCACATATGAATCAGGTTTCCTTTTACATAAGTTATGCAAATACTCTTTAGAGTACACAGACTATTATACTTCTCAGTCATAAAGTTGCCTTCAGGCTTCAGGTCAATCATCTTGCATGAAAAATTTTCTTGTGATTTACAGGAGACATCACATCTGTTTCTTTGCCTAAAACCCAAGAGGAAGTTGCTATATTAAATAAAATACATTTAAATTATTAAAAGCCTGAAAATTTCCCAGTGTAATACTTCTAGTAGTCTGAGACCATTTCTCATCTTTTATTTAAATGTAAATTATACTGAGCTAAACTGAATGCAGAATCACATCAGCCTATTACTTTGTCACTTCGGGACACAATGAATCATATAATTTTGATATGGCAAATATCAACTCACACATAATTTAATCCAAAGCCCATATTTGATAACATGGGAAGCTGAAGGTGAGGCCTATGTAACTCTCCCAAAGCCCCAGAGTAGGCAGAGTAGGAAGAGAACTAGACCATAAAGGGATGCAGTTTAATTTAATTAATATGGTACACTGCAGAAATTTTCAGACCTTCTTATGCCCTGAAACTAAATAGTAAAAGAGAATCTTATTGCTCATAATAATTTCACTACTAATTTAGATTTTATTTCATTTAAAAATATTTCCTAGAACCTCATATGATTATATTCCCTTTAAATGTGCTTCTGTGGTTCTCTTACATAGAAATCCTGCATGGAAAACATATATATATATATTTTTTAATATAAATTTATTTATTTTAATGGGAAGCTAATTGCTTTACAATATTGTATTGGTTTTTTTTAAGAACTGCTTTGCTCACTTTTGCAGTCTTCATCATATAAGTCCTTGAGGGAGATTCCATGAAATCCTTGGTTCTCCTCTGATCCCAATTTGAAAATTACTGATCTGTATTATTAAGCAATAAAACAGCATATTAAAATTCAGCCTTAATAAAGGCAATGGACATGCATTCTATGAAGATGTAGCTTAAAATAATACAGATTAACATAGACTTTGATGACTGGAAATGCGGGGCATGGTTCATTTATTTTTAGTGGCCTGTCCAAGGACTAGGGTAGGACTCAGCAACATGTCACAAATGTGCCAACCATCAGCTACAGAACCTTCTTCCTTCTTGTATTTAAGGCTTGCAAGATGTAAGAGAGGATATAATGGTTCCAGATGAGAGGGTCATGTAGAAGGTGCTCCACTTTCAAAAAAATTCCTCCACATGTACTTAAAACTGAGAGTCATTTGTGTCATTAATATTCTTTCAGTTTCAGTACCATTCTGTGCTATAAGACAGTTAATTGTATTACATTATTTGTTGAAAAATATTTTTCCCTCATACTTGAGAATTATTTAAAGCCAGAGAATTGTGTAAGTTGATTTTATATCCACAGCACATGGAATAAAATATGCAAAAAAGCAAATTAATGGAAGAAAAAAATGAGCAATAAAACAGATAAAAGTGTCAGAGTTTCTTATTCAGATAATATACATTCAACGTTTTATAGACACTGAATCATTTGCACTCAGCGGTCAGCATGTAGTATATCTATGACTTCCTTCCTCAATCTAGGACAAACCTTATTGATTTTCCATGATCTTGTTAATACAAATCACAACTTTTATAAGACTTTGCTTTTGACATAAATATCAATGTATCTGTTGGCTAATAAATATGCTAGAGTTTGACATATAGCTTAATGGATTCAAGTAAAATCTAATGTGATCACTGATATCTCTCTTTTAAATGTCTTTAATGAAGTTAATATAATCCATGTATTTAAACATGCATGTCAATATGTGGATTTAAAAAATCATCACCCAGGAATATGCAAGCAGGAATGTGAAGTCTATGTTACCCTAAAATCTTTCATGTCTCTGTATAACATCTTAGCTATGTAAAATGGGAAATTTTCATTTCTCAATTTACAGATCATGTATTTTGTGAATACCTATTATGTGACAGACTTCATGCTGAATGCTGAGAAAATAAAAAAGAACAAAATAAAACTGTCTCATAGGGGAAGTTCTATGTTATTTTCTAAATAAGTTGACAAATATTTAAAGAGGCTGAAAATGATTAAGCCTTTTATGCCTCAAAGGGAGATCAGTTCAGTTCAGTTCAGTCTCTCAGTAGTGTCCGACTCTTTGTGACCCCATGAATCGCAGCACGCCAGGCCTCCCTGTCCATCACCAACTCCCGGAGTTCACTCAGTAACTCAAAGGGAGTTACTTTTATCTAATTAATATTTATTGAATAATTAATACATAATAGGATAATGCTTTATAAAATAATAGGTTCTTGTATTGAAATTCAATTAAAAAAAGGGTAACATCGAAGGCTGGGATGCTTGGCTTAAGTATTTAATATTCTTGCACTAGCAGAGGAGAACATGAGGGCAAAGTAAAGCAAAATAAAAGAGTTGAGACAGTTATTAACTTTTGTTTCAATATCTATTGGTAGCCACACACTTGCAGTGATTATCTCTTGAAAAGCCAAATGTTCATAGTGTCTGGCTCAGCCTTGCCTCAAGCATCTTTCTAACTAGTTAAGAAAACACACACACACAGGAAAATAAGTGCAGAAATTTCTCAGCAGAGAGAAATATTAAAGCATACATGGGTAGGCTTCCCTTATAGCTCAATTGGTGAAGAATCTGCCTGTAGTGCAAGAATCCACCTGCAATGCAGGATACTCAGGTATGATTCCTGGGTCGGGAAGATACCCTGGAGAAGAAATGGCAACCCACTCCAGTATTCTTGCCTGAGAAATTCCATGGACAGAGGAGCCTGGTGGGCTACAGTCCATGGGGTCACAAGTGTCAGACATGACTCTTAGCACTAAACCATATGTGGGTAGTAGATATATGGCAAGTCTCTGTACCCACTCAATTCTGCTGTGAACCTAAAATTGCACTCGGAACTTGCCTGGCAGTCCAGTGGTTAAGATTCCATGCTTCCACTGTGGGGGAGCATGGATTCAATACTAGGTTAGTTAACTAAGATCCCGCATTCTGCACAATGTGACCAAATCAAATAAAACAAAATAAAACTCTTCTGAAAAGTAAAATTTTTAAAAAATATAATGATAAATAAATATGGAGCAATATACTTAATATTTTATTTATTTTTTAAATTTTTATTTTATTTTTAAACTTTACAGTATTGTGTTAGTTTTGCCAAATATCAAAATGAATCAGCCACAGGTATACATGTGTTCCCCATCCTGAACCCTCCCCCCTCCTCCCTTCCCATACCATCCCTCTGGGTCGTCCCAGTGCACCAGCCCCAAGCATCCAGTATCGTGCATCGAGCCTGGACTGGCTACTCGTTTCATACATGATATTATACATGCTTCAGTGCCATTCTCCCAAATCATCCCACCCTCTCCCTCTCCCACAGAGTCCATAAGAGTATTCTATACATCAGTGTCTATTTTGCTGTCTCGTACACAGGGTTATTGTTACCATCTTTCTAAATTCCATATATATGTGTTAGTATACTGTATTGGTGTTTTTCTTTCTGGCTTACTTCACTCTGTATAATAGGCTCCAGTTTCATCCACCTCATTAGAACTGATTCAAATGTATTCTTTTTAATGGCTGAGTAATACTCCATTGTGTATATGTACCACTGCTTTCTTATCCATTCATCTGCTGATGGACATCTAGGTTGCTTCCATGTCCTGGCTATTATAAACAGTGCTGTGATGAACATTGGGGTACACGTGTCTCTTTCCCTTCTGGATTCCTCAGTGTGTATGCCCAGCAGTGGGATTGCTGGATCATAAAGTAGTTTTATTTCCAGTTTTTAAAGGAATCTCCACACTGTTCTCCATAGTGGCTGTACTAGTTTGCATTCCCACCAACAGTGTAAGAGGGTTCCCTTTTCTTCACATC
>NW_011495013.1:5440543-5441386 GCF_000754665.1 Bison bison bison
AGGGATTGCATTGAATCTATAAATTGCTTTGGGTAGTATACTCATTTTCACCATATTGATTCTTCCAATTCATGAACATGGTATATTTTTCCATCTATTAGAGTCCTCTTTGATTTCTTTCACCAGTGTTTTATAGTTTTCTATGTACAGGTCTTTAGTTTCTTTAGGTAGATATATTCCTAAGTATTTTATTCTTTCTGTTGCAATGGTGAATGGAATTGTTTCCTTAATTTCTCTTTCTGTTTTCTCATTATTAGTGTATAGGAATGCAAGGGATTTCTGTGTGTTGATTTTGTGTCCTGCAACTTTACTATAATCATTGATTAGTTCTAGTAATTTTCTGGTGGAGTCTTTAGGGTTTTCTATGTAGAGGATCATGTCATCTGCAAACAGTGAGAGTTTTACTTCTTCTTTTCCAATTTGGATTCCTTTTATTTCTTTTTCTGCTCTGATTGCTGTGGCCAGAACTTCCAAAACTATGTTGAATAGTAATGGTGAAAGTGGGCACCCTTGTCTTGTTCCTGACTTTAGAGGAAATGCTTACAATTTTCACCATTGAGGATAATGTTTGCTGTGGGTTTGTCATATATAGCTTTTATTATGTTGAGGTATGTTCCTTCTATTCCTGCTTTCTGGAGAGTTTTTTCATAAATCAATGTTGAATTTTGTCAAAGGCTTTCTCTGCATCTATTGAGATGATCATATGGTTTTTATTTTTCAATTTGTTAATGTGGTGTATTACATTGATTGATTTGCGGATATGGAAGAATCCTTGCATCCCTGGGATAAAGCCCACTTGGTCATGGTGTATGATCTTTTTAATGTGTTGTTGGATTCTGATTG
>NW_011495013.1:5441486-5451800 GCF_000754665.1 Bison bison bison
GTTAAGGATTTTTGCATCTATGTTCATCAGTGATATTGGCCTGTAGTTTTCTTTTTTGTGGGATCTTTGCCAGGTTTTGGTATTAGGGTGATGGTGGCCTCATAGAATGAGTTTGGAAGTTTACCTTCCTCTGCAATTTTCTGGAAGAGTTTGAGCAGGATAGGTGTTAGCTCTTCTCTAAATTTTTGGTAGAATTCAGCTGTGAAGCCGTCTGGACCGGGGCTTTTGTTTGCTGGAAGATTTTTGATTACAGTTTCAATTTCCATGCTTGTGATGGGTCTGTTAAGATTTTCTATTTCTTCCTGGTCCAGTTTTGGAAAGTTGTACTTTTCTAAGAATTTGTCCATTTCTTCCACGTTGTCCATTTTATTGGCATATAATTGCTTATAGTAGTCTCTTATGATCCTTTGTATTTCTGTGTTGTCTGTTGTGATCTCTCCATTTTCATTTCTAATTTTATTGATTTGATTTTTCTCCCTTTGTTTCTTGATGAGTCTGGCTAATGGTTTGTCAATTTTATTTATCCTTTCAAAGAACCATCTTTTGGCTTTGTTGATTTTTGCTATGGTCTCTTTTGTTTATTTTGCACTTATTTCTGCCCTAATTTTTAAGACTTTTTTCCTTCTACTAACCTAGAGGTTCTTCATTTCTCCTTTTCTAGTTGCTTTAGGTGTAGAGTTAGGTTATTTATTTGACTTTGTTCTTGTTTCTTGAGATATGCCTGTATTGCTATGAACTTTCCCCTTAGGACTGCTTTTATAGTGTCCCACAGGTCTTGGGTTGTTGTGTTTTCATCTTCATTCAAAAAAGGCCGTATTTTTTTTTTAATGCAAACTTCATATGTACATTTTTTCTAATTTTTTTGAACTTGATTTTTTTTTTCTTCTTTTCTTTAACATTGTATTTTTGAAATTCCAAATTCTACTCTAGATTTTTAATTTTAGCTTTTTGGTATTTGTTATCAATTTTGTACCTATGGTTTTTTTTAATAATTTCTGTGACTTTTTTTTTCTTTTTCCTCTGTTTCTTTCTCTTCTTCTTTTATATAACATTGTATATCTGAAATTCCAAACTCTACCCTAGATTTTTAATTTATGCTTTTTGGTATTAGTTATCAATTTTGTACCAATATTTTTTTTATAATTTTCACAACTTTGTTTGTTTTTATTTGTTCATTTTTTCTCTTTCTTTTCATTCTTCTTTTCTTTCACATTGTATTTTTGAAATTCCAAACTCTACTCTAGATTTTTAATTTTTGCTTTTATGTATTTGTTACCAATTCTGTACCTTTAAAGCCCCAATATTCAGTACCCATTTTTCACTAGGGAGCGAGATTATTGGCTTAACTGCTCTCTCTCCCTTTGGACTCTCCTTTTTCTCCACCAGGTCGCCTGTGTCTCCTCCCTAACCCATCTCTACTCTACCCAACTCTGTGAATTTCTGTGTGTTCCAGACAGTGGAGAACATTTAGGGAACTGATTACTGGCTGGATCTGTCTCCCTCCTTTTCATTCCCCCCTTTTATCCTCCTGGCCACCTCTGTCTCCTTCCTCCTTCTTCTCTTCTCTGTATAACTCCGTGAGCATCTCTGGGCGGTCCAGTTGTGGAGTGCACATAAGGAAGTGATTACTGGCTACCCCACTTTCTCCTCTATTGATTCCACCTCATCTAATTCAGGTCACCTCTAACTCCCTCCTCCCTCTTCTCTTCTCCATGTAATGCTGTGAACCTCTCTGGGTGACCCTCACGGTAGAGAAACTTTTCATCTTTAACATAGATGTTTTACCAATGGTGCTGTATAGAAGGAAAAGTTTTGAAACTACTGTAAAAATAAGACCGATAAGTGGAAGCAGGAGGCTTAAGTCCAAACCCTGACTCCAGGGAACTCCTGACTCCAAGGAACATTAATTGACAGGAGCTCATCAAAAGCCTCCATACCTATACTGAAACCAAGCACCACACAAGGGCCAACAAGTTCCAGGGCAAGACACACCAAGCAAATTCTCCAGCAACAAAAGAACACAGCCCTGACCTCCAAGATACAGGCTGCCCAAAGTCACCCCAAAACCACAGACATCTCATAACTCATTACTGGACACTTCATTGCACTCCAGAGAGAAGAAATCCAGCTCCACCCACCAGAACACCGACACAAGCTTCCCTAACCAGGAAACCTTGACAAGCCACCTGTACAAACCCACACACAGCGAGGAAATGCCACAATAAAGAGAACTCCACAAACTGCCAGAATACAGAAAGGACACCCCAAACTCAGCAATTTAAACAAGATGAAGAGACAGAGGAATACCCAGCAGATAAAGGAACAGGATAAATGCCCACCAAACCAAACAAAAGAGGAAGGGATAGGGAATCTACCTGGTAAAGAATTCCGAATAATGATAGTGAAATTGATCCAAAAATCTTGAAATCAAAATAGAATCACAGATAAATAGCCTGGAGAAAAGGATTGAGAAGATGCAAGAAAGGTTTAACAAGAACCTAGAAGAAATAAAAAAGAGTCTATATATAATGAATAATGCAATAAATGAAATTAAAAACACTCTGGAGGCAACAAATAGTAGAATAACAGAGGCAGAAGATAGGATTAGTGAGTTAGAAGATAGAATGGTAGAAATAAATGAATCAGAGAGGATAAAAGAAAAACGAATTAAAAGAAATGAGGACAATCTCAGAGACCTCCAGGACAATATTAAACGCTACAACATTCGAATCATAGGGGTCCCAGAAGAAGAAGACACAAAGAAAGACCATGAGAAAATACTTGAGGAGATAATAGTTGAAAACTTCCCTAAAATGGGGAAGGAAATAATCACCCAAGTCCAAGAAACCCAGAGAGTCCCAAACAGGATATACTTAATATTTTAAATTGGTACGGGATTATAATTTGTTGTAAAAAATGACATAATAAATCGTTATTTGGAAAACAGCCTCAGGTAAAAGTAATAAATGTGACCTAACTAAACATCAGTAACAAAATGAGAAATCAAATCACCCTCCCCAAGACATGTACAAACAGCAATCTGAAAAAAAAGGTAAATACAAATTGATGTCACTGAATATCTAGTATTCAAAGTAAGATTTAAAAAATCATGTCTGAATTTGTTGTATAATGCTAAAGAAGTGTTCACATGGACATTCATAGTTTCAAATAGCAACCCATAAGAACTAATAAAGATCATTTGTATGCTGATGATTTCCAAATTTAAATCTCTAGCCCAGATCCTTTGCTTGCTTTTCAGACATGTACTATTCAGTACATGGCATATTCATTTTGGTGACTGAGTCTTTCATTCTTAACATTGCTATAACCGAGATCATCATAACTCTCCCTCCCCGCATAAGCTCTTCCTTCAGGCTTTCCCAGCTCATGTAGTATGCTGAAACACCCTGTCTTTTAGTCACTCAGGCCTTGAATCCTTTTTCCCTATATTCATCAGCAAATTTTGTTGGTTCTGCTTTCAAAATACATCCACAGTTTGACCACTTCTCAGAAAGATTGTTGTCAATTTTGTTGTTTTTTAGTCACTAAGTTATGTTGACACTTTTGCAAACCCATGGACTATAGACTGTCAGGCTCTTCTATCCATAGGATTTTCCAGACAATACTGGAGTGGATTGCCATTTCCTTCTCCAGCAGTTATCACTAAGTATTCTTGATATGTTTGACTTATTTTCTTTGTTCATTATTTAATTCTGTCTCTATAATGTAAACTCTTTGTGGTCAAGAGATATTTTTGACCACACATCACAGCTTGCAAGATCTTAGTTCCCTGTCCAGGGGCCAAACCTGGGTCCAACAGCAAAAGCACCGAGTCCTAACCTCTGGACCACTGGAATTCCCAAGCTTAGGAGACTTCTTTCTCATTTTCTTCATTACTGTGTCTCTTGCATTTAAAACAGTGCTGGCATGTGATAGTATTGAGTGGATGTTTGTGAAATGAATAAATGAATTTACCATAGAGAAGGCAGTACACCAAATAATTGATTCTTTCAAATAGTGGTGCTGCAGAAGACTCTTGAAAATCCCTTGGACTGCAAGGAGATCAAACCAGTCAATCCTAAAGGAAATCAAACCTGAATATTCACTGGAAGGACTGTTGCTGAAGTTGAAGCTCCAATACTTTGGCCTCCTGGTGTGGCCAACTTGTTGGAAAAGACCCTAATGCTGGGAAAGACTGAAGGCAAAAGGAGAAAGGGGTAACAGAGGATAAAATGGTTAGATAGTATCATTGACTCAATGGACATAAATCTGAGCAAACTCTAGGAGTTAATGGAGGTCAGAGGAGCCTGGCATACTATAGTCCATGAGGTCACAAAGAGTCAGACATGACTTAGCAACTTGAATAACAATGACAATAATCATGACAGTGGCTACCTCTGAAGATAGGATAGGTGAATGTAATCAGAACATTCAGAGATGCTTCAAACATATTAGTAATGGCCTTTCCTTAGGTAGTGGGTTCACAGTGTTCATTATTGCTATTATTTGTACTGCACATCACATATATTATAAAAAAATACTTTGATTTTTAATTGTTAATAAAAGAATGAAAAGAGGGCATAAAGCAGGAAAGGAGTTCCAATAAAAGCTCATTTTAAAATCAGCTCTCTTTACAAGTACACAGGGCAATGATATCTAAACATTATAAGTCAATCATTGGTAATATTTAGGCAAAAATAATCTAAAAGATAAAATAGACTCATATTACTTAAAAATAATATCAGATAGAAATTTGTATAAGCAGCATTCAGTACTCAAATACAAGTATATAGATAGATATCTATTTTCTATGTATTTTTTAAATATCCACATATATCTTCACCCAGAAAGCCAAACATTTCTGAAGAGCAAGTCATGTATAATGAAGTAAAGAAAAGACTTATCATTTAAAGAAATATGTGGATCACAGTCTAAGAAGGAACATGCCATGTTTTGTAACACATTAAAATAAATCCACTTAGTTATTTGGTAAATAACACTGTGGAAAATTCTGAAAGAGATGGGATTACCAGACCACCTGACCTGCCTCTTGAGAAATCTGTATGCAGGTCAGGAAGCAATAGTTAGAACTGGACATGGAACAACAGACTGGTTCAAAATAGGAAAAGCAGTATGTTAAGGGTGTATATTGTCACCCTGCTTATTTAACTTATATGCAGAGTACATCATGAGAAATGCTGGGCTGCATGAAGCACAAGCTGGAATCAAGATTGCCAGGAGAAATATCAATAACCTCAGATATGCAAGTGACACAACCCTTAAGGCAGAAAGTGAAGAGGAACTAAAAAGTCTGTTGATGAAAGTGAAAGAGGAGAGTGAAAAAGTTGGCTTAAATTTCAACATTCAGAAAACAAAGATCATGGCATCTGGTCCCATCACTTCATGACAAATAGATGAGTGACAGGCTTTATTTTGGGGGGTTCCAAAATCACTGGAGATGGTGACTGCAGCCATGAAATTAAAGGACACTTACTCTTTGAAAGAAAAGCTATGACCAACCTAGACAGCATATTCAAAAGCAGAGACATTACTTTGCCAACAAAGGTTCATCTAGTCAAGACTATGGTTTTTCCAGTAGTCATGTATGGATGTGAGAGTTGGACTATAAAGAAAGCTGAGCACTGAAGAATTGATGCTTTTGAACTGTGGTGTTGGAGAAGACTCTTGAGAGTACCTTGGACTGCAAGGAGAGCCAACCAGCCCATCCTAAAGGAAATCAGTCCTCAATATTCATTAGAAATACTGGTGTTGAAGCTGAAACTCCAATACTTTGATCACCTGATGTGAAGAACTGACTCATTTGAAAAGACCCTGATGCTGGGAAAGATTGAAGGTGGGAGAAGGGGATGACAGAGGATGAGATGGTTGGATGGCATCACCGACTCAATGGACATGAGTTTGAGTAAGCTCCTGGAGTTAGTGATGGACACGGAAGCCTGGCATGCTGCAGTCGATGGGGTCAAAAAAAGTCGGATAAGACTGAGCGAATGAACTGAACTGAACTGAACTGAAATAACACTTTATAAGCTGATTTCCTCTTCAGAAAATCTCTGAAAGCAAGATAGTTTAGACCTAATGTTTCCAAAAGAAATAACTTTAAATTGTACAAAGCGTTAAAATATTAAATCTAATTAAGTAATGACAAAATTAGAAATGTTTCATAATAATACGAGGAATTGCAGAGGCCTGGTTTGTGTTAATATATTTGAATGTTTATTCTTTATACAAATGACAATTAAATAGACTAAAGAGGAACATTTGATGGTGTGATTTATGCAAATTACTTGATTCAGTTTCAATTAGGTTTCTTCAGCAATTTAAGGGGCTAATTTGATTAACTGAAAATATTTTCCTTTACTAGGATTTATGAAAACTTTAAATCAGTTCCCTATTTTAAAATGACTAAAATGATTAGTAGACACAAGGAGACATTTCTTCAGTTTTAACACCATTCATTTTTTGTATGTGTGCTCTAAACTCAAGTCATGTATTATGCAACTGAAAATCTTGACATTCTATACATGCATTACATCATTTATAAATCACATTGTATGATAGAGATTATAGCAATAGATCAGGATATAAAAGCTTTCACCTTTGGTTGAAAAAAATCAATTTTGAACTATTATATCTGAAATAAAAGGAAAAGAAAGCTTTTTATTCATAAGTAATGGATCATACTTGTATTTATGCAACGTATTTTTGACTACTGATGTATTTTTAAAAAGAAAAATGAATAGCAGAAGAACCCCAACCTGGTCTTTCTTTTTGTTCAATGTGTTGAATATCTAAGACAAAAATCAAGCAAATATATAAAAATATTTGAGTTTTGTAGGACAGTGGGATGATAAGATCTTTTATTGGAAAGTGTGATTGGCATCAGTAAGGTTTTTATCAGCACTTCCAAATCCACAGATTGTGTGTGATAAAGGCTGTGGGTAAAGAGAAGACTCCAGAGAGCTTTATGAGTAACTATGTACCTCCTCCCTGAAAGTGATTCTCAAGTAAGATCAAAAATATTTTTTAAGGCATTTTATAAATTCCTCTAATGTAGTAACATCATTTTCACTTTTATATTCCATTTTCATTTGTTAATTTATTTTATTATTTTGTCTTTAAAGGGAGGAGCAAGGACATAACTTTCTCACTATCAGACTCTCATGAGTGTACTCCTGGTCTTATCAGTTCTCTGAAGTTTGCCATATCTCAAATCCACACAACTGAGTTTGTGCAAGACACTAGGAGGAGCAAACGGAAGGAAACAAGCAAGTGGACATGAAAAACTCTGAGGGTTGTTTGAGGAAGCAACCTTCCCAGACAAATGACTCAACTTTTCCTACAAGCCTTTATCTCTGAAATGCACAGGCCATCCAGCTAGTTGAAACAAAGTAGATGGAAGCTGCCTGGTGATTCTTTGCAAGCACTTAAAGATTCATACAAAGTAACTATTAGCATATAGATCAACTCATTAAATAACTACTGTATGATTTAATCACTTTTCCTGAGCTTGCTCAAAATGACATTTTGAAATGTCACGTAAGTCATTTGGCTAATTTCAAATTGTATTTTTCAAATGGTCCAGGCCACATTTATCTGCTGGAAGTTTGAACCTAAACTTTACTCAATAAATGAGTGATTCTATGACTAATCATTTTTGTTCTTTTTTTTAATAGAAGGTAATTGTAATAATTGCATAAGGTAAAACATGGCAAAAACGATGTTGCAGTTTGCAAACATGCAACTCTGCTATCAAGAAACATACATAACTGATTCGATTTCTTACTTTTCCTGGACTAAGGGTAGGGGGAAACAGCAGGTTAATTTTCTTAAAAAAAAAAAAAAAGCCACAAACATAAAGAATAATAAGATACCAATCTAAAGCAAATTTAGGAGATTCTGCAAGCATTGTTTTCAGGAATTTGTGTATGACTGGAGTAGGTTGATTGTTTTAAATGACTAGTTATACACATTCACCCACTAGCTCTGTGACTCTGCAGCTCTTCACATAAAGAGCTGAATCTAGTTTGACCCCATGACATGCATTATTCAGTAGAGTGAGGAGGAAGTGATGATGTGCTAGTCTGAGCCAAGACCTCAATGGCCTTGAACACTTTCACTCATTTCCTAGGAAACCTCACACTGACTTACAAAAGAGCCCAGAAGTTAGGGCTCTGGGTAGAGGATGAGAAGATGTGAAGGAAAGCTCAGGAGCTTCAGAGGAGGCAACAAATAAATCTTAAGCAGCAGCTGATCACAATGTTAGACCCCAGGTCAAAGTCATCAGATTTTCTCAATTGATTGCAGCCTAAATTGCCAGCCCAAAGAATTATGAGCTAAATATGTATTTGCTGTTTTAAGCTACTAAGCTTTCAAGTGGTTTGTTACGAATAATTAGTTAACTGATTAAGTGTACAGGTAATTGTGGAAGAGACTGTCCTCTACCCTTCAGTTTTGGTGCAAGAACTCTGATTTTTAGTGGATTTTCACACAAAATAAAACCTACTTTTCCCAGCCTTCACTGCATCTAGGGGTAACCATATGATTAAGTTCCAGTTGTGCATGCTAAGTCACTGCAGTCATGTCCAACTCTTTGCAACGCTATGGACTGTAGCCTGCCAGGCTCCTCTGTCCATGGGATTTTCCAGGCAAGAATACTAGAGTGGGTTGCTGTTTCCTTCTCCAGGGGATCTTCTCAACCCAGGGATGGAACCCTCATCTCTTATGTCTCCTACGTTGGCGGGCAGGTTCTTTACCACTAGTGCCACTTGGGAAGCTCCAGTCAATAAGATATAAAAAAGAAAAATTTTAGGAAATTGTTATGAAATCTACTTTAAGAAAAGTTTAAGCCTTCTATTCTTCAGTTGTTCTTTCTGTTTCCCAGAATATGATTTTGATAGCTTTAATTACAATAGTCATCTGGAACCATGAAATAGTCCTGATGATTGCCATGAAGAAAAGAGAAGCCTAGATTGCTTATTTTATTTGGAGTTACCAAACCAGTCCATCAATATAAATTCTAGACTTTTTTCATAAAATATAAGTAAGTTTATAGTTTGATTATACCATGTTACAATGTCAATCTTAAGCAAATAATTTCAATCATAATACATTAATGAATATTCTTATCCTGAATATGTAAGAACTACTTGAAAATCAATCATTAAAATGCCAACAAAGCAATGGAAAAATTGGCAAAGATTGAAACGCAGTGTATAGAAAATAAAAATCACTTAGCTAATATATATATGTTACTTCACCTTAATAGATTTCAGGGAAACAAAATAGTTACAGCAGAATATTATCCATTAGATTAGTGAATTTTTTTAAGTTTTGTAATAGCAAGCTTTGTTGAGACTGTAAAACAAAATCTTTATATACTTCTGAAGGAAGTGAAAGACTTCTTTGTTTAGCATTTTGACAATATCTAACGAAATTAAAAAATCCATTCCCCTTTGTCTCCATAATTCTACTTCTGATAATACACGCTTATTAAAGATTTTTATACATCTAGTACTGACGGTTTATTCTCTCACTATGGTTATCCAACAATATGAACCAGAATTTCCTGGAGAAGTGGTTGATTTCAGGGCTGGGGCAGAGAAATCGCAAAATAATCCTAGAGCAACTTGTGGTGCCATAATGTAAGAGAGTATTTTTTTAAATAAGAACATTATAAAAAATTGAAATGGAGGTAATGATCTGAAAGAGCTCCATAGGGCCAAATCTGTAACAATTTAATTGGCAAAAATAGCAGAAATATTTGATTAGAACTCATGCAACAAAACAAATATCCAATATCCATGAGTCAATACTGATTTAAATAAATAATTGAATTGGTACACGGAATAAAGGAGTGTCTGTTTTCTCAGAAGAATTTCAATTAATACATATACCAGTGATAAAGGATATAAAAAATTATTATTGGGAAACCACAGTAATAATTGTTGAAAACAAGAACTAAAAGTATGTGCTAAGGGTGAGAGTTTGAAGATAAATAGGTTGTTTATACATTCTTAAAGTATCTTTTTCCAAGGAATTGACTGATTTCCAGAGGAATATTATGATTTGAGGGCTTCCCTGGTGGCTCCGTGGTAAAGAATCCGCCTGCCAATGCAGGAGACACGGGTTTGATCCCTGGGTCGGGAAGATCCCCTGGAGAGGGAAATGGCAATCCACTCAAGTATTCTTGCCTGGGAAATCTCATGAACAGAGGAGCCTGTGGGCTATAGTCACCAGAGTCCCAAGAGTCAGACATGACTTAGAGACTAAACAACATTATAACTTTACAGTTGA